>NC_092334.1:544442500-544712500 GCF_046630445.1 Rutidosis leptorrhynchoides
AAAGTATGAGAGCTGTCATGAGCCCAAATCCAACCATCACTATTAGAGTTATACGTGACAGAGGTCAAAAAAGAAACAAGGTCTGCTAGTTACGAACTTTCAATACCCGATCTAATATTTCGTCTCCAATCCCAACTAAAACCCCCGTTGTTAATACGATCGCTGACAGAGCATTGTTTGTTCCTTTCTAAAGCGAAAAGCCTAGGAAATTGAACTTGGAACGAAGCATTATTGAACCAAATATCCGACCAAAATCTAATATTACAACCGTTACCAAGCCTTCTTTGAATACTGGAAGGGGCAATACAGTGATGTTGGTGGATATACATAATAGCCCTGTTAATTGAAGCCCAACACCCACTATGAATGGTTTTCACAGGAGGGTTAAAACCGTCACGCTGTGTCCCATGAATGGAAGCGACCAGTTTGACCCATAGAGAATTCGGGTCGTTAACATACCTCCAACGCCATTTATAGATGAGAGCAAGGTTTAGGGACCGAAGGCTAGAGACATCCAAACCGCCAACAGCTTTTGAGGAGAGAATAGTCTTCCATTGAACCCAATGAATTTTCTTATTATCTTTCTCGGCTCCCCAAAAAAATGAAGCTCATAACGATTCCAACTGTTTGATAACATTATTAGGCGCTTTGAAGAGAGATAAGTAGAATGTACCAAGATGTCTAAGAACTGATTTGACTAAGGTTAGTCTGCCTCCGATCGAGAGTAACTTAAGCTTCCAGGTTGCAAGCCTTTTCAGAGTTTTATCAATTATAGGCTGCCAACTATTCAAATGGTTCATGTTCCTCCCTATTGGAATCCCTAAATAGGAGAAGGGAAGTTTAGAGGATGAGCAACCCGTGATGGCAGCAACATGGTTAACCTCGCCTGTCTCAACACCAACGCCGAACAAAGATGATTTTTGAATATTTATTCTCAAGCCAGAAACCGCATAAAAGCAACCGAGAAGCATGATTAAATTCTTGACATTAGATTCTTTCCATTCACCAACAAATAAAGCATCATCTGCATAAAAAGTATGAGAAATCAAAATATTATTATCTGTTTTACCAATCGGAAGGCCAGAGTATAGGCTAGAGTCTATAGCATCATTAATAGCCGCATGAAGCCCTTCCATTCTGATGATGAACAAGAATGGAGAGAGAGGATCTCCTTGACGGAGACCCCGACGAATATTAAATTCCTGAGTTGGGCTCCCATTAATGAAAATAGATGCCATGGAAGAAGAGAGACAAGTATGAATCCAGGAGATCCATCTGGAACCAAAACCAAGGAAGTTTAGCATAAAAAATAAATAATCCCAGCTCAGAGAATCAAATGCTTTTTCAAAGTCGACTTTAAACATGAAAGCTTTTTTCTTCTTAACTTTACACCAATTGATAATCTCTGAAATCATTAACGGGCCATCTAAAAAAACTGTCTACCCTTTATAAAAGCAGATTGCTCGGGAGAGATGATGTTGTCAATAACAGTAGCAAGACGATTAGCAAGAATTTTTGACAGGATTTTGTATTGCACTCCTATTAGACTTATTGGTCTAAAATCTTTAACATGAATCGGGTTAGAGATCTTTGGTATAAGAGTAAAGAAAGACGAGTTGCATCCTTTAGGGATGAAAGCAGAGTCATGAAACTCGTTGACAAAGTTGGTAATATCTACTTGAATCAAATCCCAGAAGCGTTTAATGAACTTGAAGGAGAAACCGTCAGGACCGGGGGATTTGTCAATGTCACAACTCCAAATGGCACTTTTAATCTCATTAGGAGTGAATGTAATCTCCAAGTTACTCATCTGGAGGGGGGGTAAGCTTTTTTAAATGTGAGCTAGGGGTTTCAATTTGAATTGTTTCATGATGAGAAAATTTAGCAGAGTAGTAACTCAAGAAAGATTGTTTTACCAAATAAGGATTAGTAACCCATAATCCATCCTCAAGAATACCAGTAACTGCCTTCTTTTTCCGTTTTCGATTCATAGAAGAGTGGAAAATTTTAGAGTTCTCATCACCTGACTTTGACCAAATACATTTGTTCTTTTGCATGTTGTCTGAGAGCTCAAGATGTTCCAAATTTGCAAGATCTTTTAATGTGCTCATATGAGCATTAGCAAGATGCGGAACGTCTCCACCATTATCAAGATCAACATCAATATCGTTAAGTTTCTTTATCAACTCATTTTTAAGCTTATTCCTGTTTTGGCCTGATTGAGAGCGCCACTGTTTCAAAGCAGCTTTAACCTTCTTGAGTTTATTTTTGAACTTGATAAATGGGTTAGTGTAGAAGTCATGAGCGGTATCGTTCCAAGCCTCTACAACCAACTCGTCAAAGTTAGGATCTAAGAACCACGAATTATAAACTTTAAAGGGACACGGGCCATAATCAAGCCACTCGTTGACTAGAATAATAGGGCAATGATCGGACCAAATGCTTGGAAGAACACACTCGGTAATATGAGGAAAACAGTTAAGGACTCCATTTGACACGAGAAAACGGTCAAGCTTCGCTTTCTTTGATCAATCACGGGTAATGCGAGTGAATGACTTCCCTCCCAAAGGAAGATCAGTCAAATCTGACGCTTGAATGAATGTATTGAAGTCATTTGCCACATTTGGGCAAAATATGGAACCTTGACGTTCATGGGAAAAACGGACAGCGTTAAAATCTCCAAGGATCACATAATCTCCATTATTTGCTAACATAAAGGAACTGATGTATTGCCATAGGTATTTTTTAGCCTTTAGACCTTGTGGTGCATATACATTAAGGAGAAAGCATCTGTTGGTGCTATTATTCCACATTCCTTCAACAATTAAGACATGATCGTTAGATATAACCCGTATCCGCTTGAAGAAGGTAGGATCCCAGATCGTGAGAATGCCACCCGATCTACCGTTAGCACTTGAACAAGAAACTTCAAAAAGATTATTGCCCCATAGAGATCTGACAACAAAGAGATCTAAACGACATTGTTTTGTTTCTTGGACACCTAAAATGGAAATAGAGTTCTCTTCGCATAACCTTTTTATCCACTGTTGTTTATCGCGGTACTTTACCCCTCCTCCAATATTGATAGACAATAGATTCATAGGATCATTTTAAATCCTCCCATGCTTACAATAATTTTTTCAAAGTCCTTTTCGCAACCCCTCATTTTGTATCCCAAAGATTGGCCGAACTGGATATACTTATCTAGAGTATTGAGAAGGGATCCGTCCACTATATTTTTTTTTTCATTTGAAATAGAGGGAGCGGACAGATTCGAGCAGTCCTTGGGGGAATTATCTCGAAGGTGTTTGTTGCCCGGGGGTTTCGAGTATGTTTCAGATTGCTTCTCACTGGGGTTGTTAGAAGCAGCCACTGGAACCGTTTCACGATCATCTTCATAACCAGATTCATATTGTGGAGCATTCAGATCAGCCGAAGAGTCAACCTCTTCATTACATTTACTAGTAGCATCCTCATTTAGTTTTGCCGATTCATGAGTATTAACATAAGAATGAGAGTTAACCTCTTTGTTACAAGTAGGGGACTTTGTTGGAGTTTTCTCATTATCTTTATTAGAGTCCACAAAAAAAGAGTCCAGGTTTTCAGAAGACTCGTCCGAATTTTCGTCATCACTAGTTTGACTGTGAGAAGATTGGACATCCGAATTCAGGTTTTCAGAAGGGTCGTCTGAATTTTCAGAAGATTCAACGGGCTCAATATCTAAAATCGAGGGACACCAAGTTGCAATTTCTCTAACCTGAACAGTGTGTACCTTCTTATTGATTGTAATACTCGCTTGTTCAGAGATAAGGTCAAAACGGTTTGAGATTACACAAACCTTCCCACTACTCATCTGCTCTTCCAAATCAATTGCAAAAGTTGAGTTGCCAAAGAGGGAAGCTACCTTTTTATAAGCTCTTTCGTTCCAAGCAATTGCAGGTAGGCCAGAAATTTCTAACCAGACAGCACGCTCTCTAATTATGAAATCGCTAGTTAACGGTTGAATTCCGTCCATCAGATTATGAATTACCTCATGTGTAAGAAAGTTTGAACAAACATTCTTGTTGGAAAAATGGATCCTAATCCAATTCCCACCAATGAACTTAATATTAAGCGATTCAAATCCAACATCGTAGAGCATTGTGTGAATATAGGGGATATTTTGAGGGTCTTTAACCTTTCCCACATATGTTAAAGGATCAGGTACCTGGTTAATATCATCACTGGAAAGAGACATGGATTTATTTGCTGGAGGATTAGTGTGATTTTTCCCAGATAACACAGACGTATAGCTTCTCGGATGCGTCCCCTGCTTAGGTTTAGGATTAGCCGAAATCAAATTGGGGAAATCGGTTTGGTCTGGAATCTTTTCCCGATTGCTTGTATCCGATCTTGGTGTTGGTTTAGCGTCGTCTTTTCCAAATCGTGCCAGAGATGCGTATAGATGGTGACTTCCACACCATGTGTCGAATAGCTTCCGTTCTAGGGTTTTGGTACATTGAACTTTTAGAAATTGAATGAAGGCAAATCTTCTCCCCATCTTGGATAATTTTCTGGCGATGTACACGTCCGCAACAGTTCTAAAACGTTCACAAACCTTCCTAAGGTCTTTCTTTTCAAAATTATGTGGGAAGTTCGTTATGAACATAGTAGTTGTGATTTTTTTAAAGGTTTTGGTGATCCTCGTTTCGAATTGATGGCTCCTTCATGTTGCCAATCTTCCAATAGGTAGTCAGCATGGTGGTGGATTGCAGATCCGGCGTTCGTTTTGGTGTTGGCATAGCAGCCGCCGCTAGGTTAATTCGAAATTTTATAATAATTATTTGATGTTGGCTACCTGATGGTTTTATGCAGTAACTATTGTTGTTTTTGTTCTGTTTTGTAGCTAGACTCCGAATTGCTTCCAAATAACGGTGTTTTATTGATGCAACATGTATACTATCGTTGTGACTTATGATGAATCTGCTCAGGGCAATGATTCATATATAGAGCCATGGAGGCGCGACCTAAAGGATCAGGTATGTGCGGGTTGATTTTGTACCATTTGAACTATCGTCTTCTATTAAGAGATACTTACAGGTTGTTTCTTATATACAAAGAACTTTCATAAAAATTTTGTAACTTTTTATTTTAAATTCAATAGAGAAGGGTCTAATGATGTTACCTTTACGCATGAGTGCAACAAGTGCAATAGTTCTTTGGCTATCTACTATTCCATCCACTATAATCGTTGTTGCTATGGAAAAAACTGAAAATACACGATACACGGTACTCTAAAGGGTGGACATGCAATTGCAATCAAGATTATAACTGTTAGAGTTTTATTACATCCGTCTGTTTTGGTTACTTGCTTCCTGGATCTGTTGGAATCTGAAGAGTAATACTGTTAGGGTTTTATTTGCCAATGCTTTTGGGTATTGGGTCAGGATTACTGCTGCTGCATAATATCGGGTCAATTTTGCTGCTCTATATGCATTATGGGTCGAATTTGCCACTGTATCTGTGATTTGGGTCATATTTGTTACTGTTTACTTATATCGGGTCAAAAATGTATTTGGATAACATCTATGGGTTAGAGTGCATAATGCAGTTGGTTTTTGGGTCAAGATTGCTATTTTAAAGTTGATTTGGGTCACTATTGCTACTCCTTCTGGTCAACTATCTAATCTAAATTTATAAGTCAAAATTTCGTGGAGATAGATATTCCCAATTATTGAGCCTATTTAAAAGATGATGCAAGAAATGGTTGTGCCAAACCTTCAAGCATAGATATTGTGGAGATAGATATTCCCAATTCTGCAAATCATTTGAGAAGCCCAACTTCGGGTATTGTAAGTACTGTTTCGATTCTAATCTTTTCAACTTCTTACTAGCTGCATCATTATTTTTTTACATGTATGCTTATTTTCATGTAATGAACACTATGTACTTTTCGCTGTTTTGCTGAAAAACAAAATGCTTATATGTTAACTTTAAGGAGATGAGTAGAGCAATATAGGGGTTGCACATTTTTAACTGATTTTTTTGATGATTTAGGATCACACGGAATGTAGTTAATAAAACATTAAGCTTAAGGTGTTTAGCAAAATATTAAGCACTTTTTAAACTGATTTTTTTTATGATTTAGGATTACATAGAATTTAGTTAATAAAACATTAGGCTTACAATGTTTAGCAAATATTAAGCACCTCTCTAGATTTGATATAAGTTTGTTGAGGGATGTATAGTTATTTCAGTTTTCAATGTATCTTCTGTCTGTTTTTTTTTTGTTCTTTATTTATTGTAGTAACAATTATATATAACCAATGTATCCTATTTGCAGTTTTATACTTGAATGGAAATTGACACAATATTTGCAGTTTTATCCTAGTGTCTCCTATTGTCAGAGTGTAGGCTGTTAAAGTCCTGTTAAAGTTGAATATCTATAAGAAAAATATATAAACACGCCATCATCGTCCTACTGATGTTGCAGAAATCCACGAGGCGCTGAAAAAACAAAATTAGCACCAAAGTTCAGCAGTTAGTTGGATTACTCGAACTTAACGAGGAAGAATTAGCTGGTCGTCCTGTCAAACTCAATATAGGTATTGGGTATGAGTGTTTGTATTTAAAGAAGTTGTTTTTTGAATCATATGTTATGCGAATTGACATTGACTTGTTGGGGTGACCTTCACCCCTTTCCCACATCGGTTGGAGAGGCAAAGGCCCTTATATGTGGCTTGATACCCCTTCCTCACAGGACGCGTTTTAAACCCGTGAGGGCAGTTGAGTCGCTGGTGGCTCGCTGTTCCCAAAGCGGACAATATTATGTGGTGGTCCTGGCTTCTGTCTCCGTTGCCATCAACTGGTATCAGAGCCGGGGTTACCACACCGATATTGGGGGGGGGATTGTTGGGGTGACCTTCACCCCTTTCCCACATCGGTTGGAGAGGCAAAGGCCCTTATATGTGGCTTGATACCTCTTCCTCACAGGACGCGTTTTAAACCCGTGAGGGCAGTTGAGTCGCTGGTGGCTCGCTGTTCCCAAAGCGGACAATATTCTGTGGTGGTCCTGGCTTCTGTCTCCGTTGCCATCAACATGACTGACATCTCATCTACATCCTAGCAATTCTCATATTTTGACATGTAGTTGTTGTGGAAAGGTGATTATATTTTCTTTTACCGCAGGTGGATAATCGGAATGTACCAGTTTGCTCACAAATCAGCCTCTGAACCTTTTATGAAACAGACTAATGGTTTGTATAAACTGTACGTATTGGCTTGCTTCTTACTTTGATTTGATCAACTACATATTTCATATGGTGTAGTTATATGCATCGGTTAATATAGTTTTAATTTTTTAGGAGGAGAAAATGTATTAGTTTTAATGCTTTGCTTGGTAGGGCTTCAAGGTGTAGAAGCTTCGTAATGAAGGCTGGTGATAAATATTCAGGTTAAATAAAAACCTTTTATGTAGAATGAGGTGAGGTTGATATGCAGTTTGGTACTTTGTTGAGTGATGATATGAACACAAAATGCATTGTTGATTGTTGCTGAAATGTTTATGTACAAACACATATGCAATCGTGGAGCAACACAACCAAATAAATGGTGAGTTCTACTTTCATAGAGACTCTAAACCATACTTTTTAATTTGACTTTGATGTGTCGTTTGATTATAGACTTCGGTTGGTGCTAAATAACTCATTTGTTTTATTCGATCAAAGTGAACTAACATTTTGAATTTTAATTCATTTACCAAATGCTCTCTTTCACGTGTCCTTCACCCGAAACTTATAGATTAAAAAATTGTTGCATTGCAAGTTTGTTAATTGTTTGTTTGCTTTACCAAATTTGTTGATTAATTAATTATGTGTGGTTTAGTTGATGAGATATTTACCTATGTGCTGATACTTATTTTGGTTAATTAACCCTTTTTAAACTAAAGCACTCGCCAATTTATGTCGCTTTGCGTTTAGGCTATGTCGTTTTGTATCTATTTAACAATAAGTTTAGCATTTCAACCATGTGTCTTCATTAAGCGTGGTTGGTTAGCTCCGTAATACTTAAACGGAATGCCAAAGGTTCGAATCTAGCTTCATGTTTCACTACAAGAAAAATGAGCTTTAGTGACGAAGGCTATTGGTCACTAATAACACTAAAATGGTCACTAAATCAAGTTAGTGACCAAAATAGGTTAGTCACTTCTCGTCACTATAGATCCGTCACAAAATATTTTTAGAGACCAAAATATCAAAATTGGTCACTATAGTGACTATTTGTTTGGTCACTAATATCGTTTAGTGACCAAAATTTAGTGACCACTTTTTTAATGGTAACTAAATATCATTATTAGTGACCAAATATTGAGTCGTCACTAAAAGATCGTCACAAATGAGCATTTTTCTTGTAGTGTTTTTTCTCCAATTTATACTTATGCCACGTGTTGTACTATTTTGGCTCCGTAATACCACATTCTGACCTTTCTCGAAGTGACACTATTTTGGCTATATCACTGAAAATAGGTGTACCAGGTTTTGATATTTACAGCAGCCGGTATTATAATGGTCTCTGCAATTGGAATTAATGGACTGCTCTATCATACACTCAACAACCCTGTAGTTCAAAGCTATGTTTTCTGTGTGTGTTGGTGGTATAGCCTAAAACGATCACGTTGCTTTATTCTCATCATGTGGCATGAGAACTTGGGAGATTCTTTATTTCGAACAAAACCTTTAATTGAATCTCTTAGCCTCTTAGGTCATTTGGGAAGTTTTGTTACTAGATATATATTATCATAATTTCTAATCGGATGTCAGGCGATTAACCACGGAATTGAAAGTTCAGTTTTTGGAGAAGGTGCGAGAAATGAGCAAGTTTTTTTTTTTTTTTTTTTTTTTTTTTTTTTTTTTTTTGTTAACTCACCTGTAGAGGAGAAGAAGAAATATTTGAGAGAAGAAAATGATGTTGAAGGTTATGGTAGTGAGACCCATTGATGCTTACAAAATTTGACTATGCTTGGAAGATGGTGTTTTTAATCGTCGATTAAGTGTTTGTTTGTGTAGCACATAATCTTTTCTTTTCTATTATGTACTATTGCTGATATAAGATCACAAACCTTAGTTGTATTATAATGTATTTATCTTATAGTTTTCTTGAATATTTGATTGTTATTAGTTGTTATATCTTCTGTGTGTTTATGTTGCAAATGAAAACATAATTAACTATTTAACCATATAACTGAAGGCTTTAATATTGGAAAAAGTTCAGTTAATAGTAAAAAGTAAAATACCAATCTTAATTATGAATCACTTCACACCAAATATAACAACAGTAAGAGAAAAGATAATAGTTATAACTGGAACACTCAACACTCAATTAGTTGGCCTTGTTATGTTCTTAGTACATTTAAAGGGGTTAAAGAGTAAAATTTAAGGTGTTTGATTACATGTGTAGTAAAACCTACCAAGACTTTACTTGTACAATCATGTATATCTTGGTTAGTTCATAGGTTTGTAATAATGTTCATATGCTATGAGCGTTGAGTATTTAACTTTAACATAATCTATTTTACCTCGTGTAAGTATACATGTAAACCAAAGTGTCGTATTACGAAGTATTATACACCCTTCGACGTGTTAGTATGACTAACTCGGAAGACGATATATACAATTAATGACCACCTCAAAAGATTACATTAACGTGTTTTTGGGAAACTACACCGAAAAATTGAGAAAACATCAAAAAGTTACATTATCACCGCATGCAACTTCATACGACGAACCTAAGTAGATACGAACCATTTATTAATACTACTTTCGAACTCAAATCCTTTACATTATTTTAAACAAGATATATATATATATATATATATATATATATATATTATAGATTTGAACTTTTAGAATGTTATATTATTTATTTGTGTTATTATGGTTGAAGATTGTTTTCCACAAAACCCGCGAAATCAATAAAATGAATAAACAATCATTGCAGACATGCATATTTAACTACAATAAATAAACGGATAAAAACCAATTGCATTGGACGACAATGGGAATGATTAAATACCACCAAGAATATTGTTTATAAGAAATCCTTTAGACGTATTTGGCTGAGATGTAAATGTTCTATGGTTAAATATCCTTTGAATATTTTTGGTACAACTCTAATTAAATATACTTATAGTACAAACTAAATTCATTTTGACAACTAATATAAGCTTAATGGATAAAAGGATTCACGTTGAGAGTTAATGATTTAAGGTTAAGGAATTGCTATTTAGGGTTTACGGTTATGGTTTAGAGTTTATGGTTAAGATTATAGAATTTTTGCTTTAGGGTTTAGTATTTAGGGTTTAGTGTATAGGGTTACGGTTTAGTCTTTACGATTTAGGGATAAGGGTTTAGAGTTTAGGGTTTAGTTTTTAGAATTTATGGTATAGAGTTTAGGGTTTAGGGTTTTGGACTGTATGGTTTATGGTTTTGGGTTTAGTGTTTAGGTTTTAGATATAGTGTTTAGGGTTCATGGTTTAGTGTATAGGGTTTAGTTTATAGGGTTTAGGTTTTAGAGTTTAGGGTTTAGGGTTTAGATTTTATAATTTATGGTTTAGGGTATAGGGTTTAAGGTTTAGGGTTTATTATTTAGGATTTAGTGTGTAAGGTTAAGGGTTGGTTGTTTAGGGTTTAGGGTTGATTTAGGGTTTAGATATAGAATTTAGGGTTTAGAGTTTAGTGTATAGGTTTTAGGGTTTAGTGTTAAGGGTTTATGGTTTAGACTTTAAGGTTTAAGGTTTAGATTTTAGAATTTATGGTTTAATATTTAGGATATAGGGTTTAGGGCTTAGGGTTTTGTTTATACAATTTATGGTTTAGAGTATATATATATAGGGTTTAAGGTTTAGGGTTTAGTGTACAGGGTTTAGGGTATATTGTTTAGGGTTTAGGGTTTAGAGTTTAGGAAAGAATATATCTGGTTCCATTTCTCTTTCGTTAGTGAAGCCACCTTTTTCTAAAAGGGATTGGGGTTTAAGGTTTAGGGTTTAGGGTTTAGTGTGTAAGTTTAAGGGTTGGTGGTTTAGGGTTTAGGGTTAATTTAGGGTTTAGGGTTTAGATATAGGGTTTAGGGTTTAGAGTTTACTGTATAAGGTTTAGGGTTTAGTGTTTAGGGTTTATGGTTTAGACTTTTAGGGTTTAAGGTTTAAGGTTTCGGGTTTAGGGTTTTGTTTTTACAAATTATGGTTTAGTGTATAGATATAGGGTTTAGGATTTAGGGTTTAGTGTATAGGATTTAGGGTTTAGGTTTAGGGTTTATGGTTTAGTGTATAGGGTTTTGGGTATATGGTTTAGGATTTAGGGTTTAGTGAATAGGATTTAGGGTTTAGGTTTATGGTTTATGGTTTATTGTATAAGGTTTAGGTATATGGTTTAGCGTTTAGGATTTACATTTTAGAATTTAAGCTTTGGGGTTTAGGGTATAGGGTTTAGAGTTTAGGGTTTAGGGTTTAGTGTGTAGGGTAAAGCGTTGGTGGTTTAGGGATTAGGGTTGGTTTAGGTTTTAGGGTTGAGGGTTTAGATATAGGGTTTAGAGTTTAGTGTATAGGGTTTATTTTTACAGATCAGGGTTTAGATTTTAAAATTTATGGTTCAGGGTTTAGGTTATAGGGTTTAGGTTTAGGGTTTATTGTTTAGCGTTTAGGGTTTAGAGTTTAGGGTTTAGTATGTGTAAGGTTTAGATTTAGGGTTTAGGTTTAGGGTTTAGTGTTTAGGGAGCGAGATATATTGATGAAGCTGAAAGTTAAAGTACAATTTGGGTTATCTTTTGACCCATTAGATTCCTGTTTTTTACTAGTATGTTCCAATTGACCCATTAAACTAATTTAAGATTAAAACTTCTCCGATCAACCCATATTAGATAAAAACATAACACAATCGACCCAATCCCAATAAATTTGACAGTATGGTCTAAACTGTCACCCCTCTATCATGTTTTATTTACAAAATCCTCTCAACTACCAGCCATTCCACCATGACGAAATCAGTTTGTCTGTTTTCTTGATCACCACTTAGGTTAGTTTACAATTATCGACACACTTTGCATTGATAATAGGTTTTATCGATATCAAAACCTGATGAATTTCGCTTAGGGTTTATCATCACAGGTTTTTATTTAAACAACTTTTAAATTAACCAATGGATCTGCACTTTATATGGATTTATGTTCTTTATATGCACATAAATCTATTTAATCTCACTTTTTAATGAGTGATTAGTATCAGTCTTTTCAGTCACAGCTTCACACATGCATGTGTAATGTTGTGAATTGTGTTGTAGATTAAAGTTCATGCCAGTTGTTCAGTTTCCATATTGCATGTCTATATATTCTTTAATTATGTGCAAAATTCTTCTAGTGATGATGCTTGGGGTTTATATGCCAACAATCTTCTATGGTAACATATTGATCATCTTCTATGGTAAGATTGTTTAGATAACGAAATTCAAAGCAAAAAAACAAGTACAATATAATATGGTATTAATAAGTGATTCCATCCTTCAAAAACGCTGCGAAATCGCGGGTCTTTAACTAGTTACATTTAAATGCTACCTATGTTCGAATATTCATTTAGATTTTAGATAATAGTATAAATGAATACTATAATACACTCGATTTTACAAGATCCCAAAATTTTGATATTGATTTTACAAGATCCCAAAATTTTGATACCTCAAACATGGGTTATCCTGATGCAAAAATCTGTACTCAACGGTTGAAGCTTTTAGGATGGTCCACTAGTCTTTTCCAATATTGTTAAGCACATGATATTCTGATTACATGCACCTGGACTTCTCTATGTTCTTGAGTTCTTTTAGGAGAGAAAATAAATGAAGCGTAAGAAATAAAAATTAATATTAGATGAGAGAAAATAAAAGAAGAGGAAGAGTGAAGAATCTTTAAGGTGTTGGTGTATTGTGTTGGTAATTTTAGTGTTATTAACAATCATTTCGGTTAATCAGGATTTACTGAAAAGCAAATGGTTTTCGAATTAGACTCAATGATGAGTTTGGAGAGTGTGGAGCGTACGCTCGTTCGAGATAACTCAATAATGTTATGGAAATTGCGTCATTAAACTAGTTAAATTACAGCTAATTTCCAAAAAGGTGTAAATGACGAGTTGCACCTTTCCGTTGAAATGTTGCATCTTTTCAATGAAAAGTTGTGTCATTTCATTACACCTTTTCATTTCCTATATATATAGTAATAAGATTTTGCTTTCATAAGGACATATAGAATATAAACATTCTCTCATACACTTTGGACTTGTATCTTGTTGCCTGGACGCAGATCTCGTTCTTGTCTTATCTCAATTGGAATTTCATGATACCCGAGACTTGTGGGATCGAAATACTTAAATGAGAAAGTGATTACACGATTCAAGAACCAATCGCATATCAATCTAACCCTTATTTTCTAACAAATCAATTAAGTATTCGGTGATAATCGTTAAGATGAATCGTTGAAGACATATGGGACTTTAGTGGGAATCAAGGGATGATCCTTGGTGCATTGATTGAATGGGACACAAATCACAATTTTCATTTGTACACCTTGATGATTTTGGGAAGTGATTATATCACTCTTGCTAAAAGCAATATGTATGCAATGGGTAATGACGATTATCGAACATTAAAATCCAACTTGGTTGGTAAATATAACTATTCTGGATAAATTATTTTGCTTCATTGGGTAATGACCCATTGTCGGTTATTAGTTCATGTGCTTCCCAAAGAATCATTTTGAAACAACACAATCATTTTGGTGGAATTATTTCGACAAGTGTACATACAATGATACTGGAAATCTTTACACTAATTTTCCCTTGAATTAATTGTCGATTATTAAATCAGTAGAACGATTATCTTGTGTGAATTGTGCCAATCAAGGATCATGGAAAAGACCAAAACGAAACCGTATAGACTCTCAGTTTTCCAAATCCATTCCTATGGTTGTGAACCTTTGAGAAGAGTTGATGGATTGAAGATTCAAGCGGTGAATCAACACATTGGTTCAATCATAACAAGTACACACTTTCTATTCTTTCTCTATAATGATCCATGATAGAAATAAGCATAAATTCTGTGATACTTAAAGGAATACATAGCATCATCTCAACTCAATACATCAAAAGGAAGAAGCATTTACGTATATGTAAATAAATTTAAGCTTAATTAAGTTGTTAAAGTTTGTTAGAAGGTTGTTATTAGTTGGTTAAGCTTGGTTAGTTAGTTACAGTAGTTAGTTTTCTTTCTGACTAGTATATAATAGTTATATCTTCATTTCGTATTCTATAACTTTCCAATTTGAATGAAATAGTTGCTTTCAATTCAATCCTCTGTAGATTCAATTCTTTGTTATGGTATCCGAGCGTGATCAAAGTCGTTTGTTGAAATGTCCCGTTCATATCGATTATAAACGTTTCATATTAATTGGTTTCATTGCGAGGTTTTGACCTCTATATGAGACGTTTTTCAAAGACTGCAATCGTTTTTAAAACAATCCATAACCTTTATTTATTTGATAAAGGTTTAACCGACATAGTATAGATTATCAATCAATGATAATCCAAAATACAAGTTTTACAGACGACCATTACAAGATGATTAATAATATGTTACAACAAAAGATGTTTCCGAATGCAGTTTTTAAACAATATCATATAAGCATGCTGACTTCAAATCTTGTCCTTAATTAGCATGCAACAGCGGAAGCTTTTAATAATCACCTGAGAATAAACTTGCTTAAAATATCAACAAAAATGTTGGTGAGCTATAGGTTTGACCTATATATCAAATTGTAATAATAGACCACAAAATTTCATTTTTTCCATAAATAGTATACAGGCATATAGCAATCTGTATAAAAATCATTCATATGATGAACACCTGGTAACCGACATTAACAAGATGCGTATAGAATATCCCCAAAACAGAACCTCTCATCTGTATAATGTGATGACCCGGAAAATTTCGACTAATTTAAACCAATTCTCTATACGATTTATTATTTTGACACGTTAAACAAAGTCTGTTAGATTGAGTCTCAAAAATTTTAGAACTGTTTCATATATACAATTACCTTTGACTACTCTCGACGATTCATGAACAATTATATGTATGTATATATATATGTACAAGTAAAAACGACTTTCCTACAGTAAAACACTATTTGATACAGTAAAACACTATTTGCTACAGTGAAACTATTTGATGTCGACGAACTAGCAAACAAAACGGGAAAGGCGGCCATGCGATCGCATGGCAAAAACACTGAAAACTCATGCGATCGCATGAGCTACAGTAAATCGAAAAGTACTATAAAAAGGCCAGTTTGTTCGACGAAATACTTCACAATAAATTTTCTTATGTAATATAAATTTTAATTTATAATTATAATTATAATTTTAATTTAAGTTAATAATAATAAAGTATATTCGAGGGTGTTTTAATTCGGGTTTCAAACCGCTTTAAGCTAAGGAAATATTGGGTATTGTTTGGGGTATTGTTCTTGAATCCAAAGCCAACCATACAGTCATCTACCGTCATTACGTCTATGCAATTTGCCTACAATATTGAGTCTCAATATTGAACTGTGAGTTTATAGTCTCCCTTTTTAAATACTTTAAATATTTTTGGGCTGAGAATGCATGCAATTTATTTTAAACGCGATAAGACACAAGTACATACTAAATTCTACACTGAGTTAAACCGGAAATCCCTTAGCTTTGGTAACTAGTAGCTGCCAGTACATAGGATATGGACTGGTGGGCGCGAATAATTGTATATGGATCCATAGGGCTTGACATCCCCGTCCGAGCTAGAGCGCTAGCCTTTTAACGGACGTATGTTATTTGAATTTAAGACACGTTGGTTTGCGTGTATTAAAACGAATGGGGTAATTATCACTATAGCGTTAAGTTTAGTTACCAGGGTGCTCTGTTACGTAGAATCTATTGATAAACTTTTGATGAAATCTTGTGGTCTATCTTTATACATGTTTATGACTCGAGCAATTAAACCTATAACTCACCAACATTCGTGTTGACTTTTTTAGCATGTTTTATTCTCATGTCCTTAGAATGCTTCCGCTGTGATGTGCTTGTTGCCTGCATGGAGTCTCTCATGCTTTGTACAAAGTTTATTGCATTCAAAATAAAACTGCGTTGTGTAATAAATAATTGGACTGTGATGTCAACCTGTAAATTAAAGACTTATGTATTTCGGGATTTTGCTTATACCTAAGCACACGCCCACATGTTTATAACTTTCTATGTTTAGAAAGTCACTTATTTTAATGAATGCAATATTTTATCAAAACGTATCATATAGAGGTCAAAACCTCACTGTGGAATCAATGATTAACGTGCCGCGTCAATAGCGATTTTGACGGGTCGTTACAGTTGGTATCAGAGCTTGAGGTCATAGGGAACCAGAAATTACATTAGTGTGTTTAACTGGTAATTGTTAGGATGCATTAGTGAGTCTGGACTATGACCATATCTGTTGTTACTGATTTTTGCTTATTATTTGGTCAAAAACATTATATGTGATATATTTATATGCTAACGTAATTGTTGTTTCAATTATGTGATAGATGACTTCCTCTAATCCTATCATTTTGTACGACTCGGAATCGGACACTGAATCTATTCTATCCACAACTGAAAAGGGCATTCCAATACCTATTAAAGAAGAAATTGTGTTAGCCGGGCAATCTCAACTCCCGGTAAACCCAGAGGAGGTTCCAGCTCCACCCAGCTTTAGTTTTCCAGAGCCACAGTATCGTTGGCATGGACCCATGATCCCTGGAGTAAACGAGGATCGTCCATTTCTAAACAAATATGGACATTGGTCCAGATATACCGCCGACGGGCGGGTTGTGCCGATTACGCCTGGCAGATTTCGGTTCATGACCACCGGTACATATTCTTGCAGTTCGTCATCATATTCTCCTACACATGACTCAGACAGTTCGTCATCAGACGAAATCAGTAAGGAGGAGGATTTCGCTAATGAAATAAAAGAGATCACTAAGGAGAAATTCCAACTTGCTATAGATAATAAAAACAACCACAATAATAAAATGTCCTTAATTATTAAAAAAGAACAGGACCATTCGATCCGTAACCACCCTTATTGTATTAAACCCACTGAGGTAACGGGTACCTCAAAACCCCAACTAAAAATAAAATACACTGCCAGAATGTCTGTCGGACCATGTGCACACAAACAATTGGCAGAGAGAACCAAATGGGAAGAAGTTTCTGATAGTTCTGAATGAACGACCTCGCAACCATAAATCTTCCATGCGCTATTTTATTACTTATGTGTGCTACTCTATCTTGTTATGTAAAATAAGCATATGTAAAATATCAGTATTGTATGGTATTGACTTATTTTGGTTTATTAATAATAAATGCATGGAATGATTATTTGTATTATTACTACTTCTTATTATTATTATTACATAATAATGTAGTAACTCGCTATAATTTTTCATAGTGGAATATTATTAGGATTTTAGTAGTTAATTCCTTGTACTAGCTATTATGTATGAACTTAACGGGTAGGTAATACCCTAGAAATAATTATAAAATGCTAATAAGAAGAAAAGGCTTTTATAATAATCGGTTCATATTATTAATATGCTACGATTAACTATTGACAACTCATTTTACCTATAATATTCTATATGATTAAATTATATCTGTTGTGTTTATTGAAGAAACATGTCTCAAATGTCGGATGCTGAGTTTGAGCAACTAGTCGAGAAACGTGTGAATGAAAGAATTGCTGCAACCGAAGCAGCAAAAGCAACAGCCGAAGCAGCAGCTAAAGCAGCAGCCGTAAACACAAATTCATGAAACGGATGCTCATACAAAACTTTTCAAGGATGCAAACCACAGACGTTTAGTGGAACTGAGGGACCAGTCCGTCTAACCCGATGGTTTGAAAAGATGGAGTCCGTTTTCAAAATCAGTAATTGTGCGAACGGAGACAAGTCAAAGTATGCTTCGTGCACGTTGCAAGATGGTGCACTTACTTGGTGGAACAATTATGCTAAAGCAGAAGGAATAGATACGGCATATGATATCTCTTGGGAAGAACTGAAAAAGATGCTAATCGAGGAGTACTGTCCTCGAAACGAGATCAGAAAAATGGAATCTGAGTTACGTAATCTGAAGGTTATCGGCGCGAATCTCAATAACTATGAAAAGCGTTTCATGGAACTAGCCTTGTTGTGTCCCGAATTGGTGCCAAATGAGAAACGAAAGATAGAAATGTATATTGACGGTTTATCGATCAATATCAAAGGAAATGTTACATCGTCCAAACCGAATACGATGCAGGAAGCCATGACAATGGCACACCAACTCATGGACCAGATCACAGAGAGTTCGATTAAGGCACCAATTACCGAAGTCAAGACAACTGAAGGAAAGAGGAAATGGGAAGACTATAAGGGCAAAAGTACTCATCTGAAGAAACAAGAAACTTTTAAAGGTAAACAAGATGGGGCAACTGAAAGTCCAAACTATAAGGGACCTCATCCGTTCTGCAAAAGATGTTACACACATCATGCAGGCTATTGCCAAGTGGTCTGTGATAAGTGCAACAAGAAAGGACATGTGGCGAAAGATTGTTATGCCACCGTTTCTGAAGTAAAGACAAAATCGACCGATGTCAAGAAATGTTATGGATGCGGGAAGTCTGGTCACTTTATAAATCAATGCCCTGATAAGGAGAAGAACAAAGAACCCGCACGTGGGAGGGCATTTAATGTTAGTGCCAGTAAAGCACGTGAGGATCCTAATCTTGTCACGGGTACGTTTACCGTTAATAATCAACTAGCTTCTATTATGCTTGATACGGGTGCTGATAGAAGTTATATGTGTAAAGACTTTAGTTTTAAACTAAAATGTGCATCATTACCTCTAGACGATAAATATACTATTGAATTAGCTAATGGTAAACTGATAAAAGCCGATAAAATTTGTCATGGTTGCGAAATGAATCTCGCTGGTGAAACCTTCAAAATTGATTTGATACCCGTAGAATTAGGAAGTTTTGATGTAATCGTTGGCATGGACTGGATGTCCAAAACAAGAGCGGAAGTTGTTTGCGCTGAGAAAGCAATCCGCATCCCTCGTAAGGATGAAACGTCATTAATGATTTATGGGGAGAAGAACAACTCAAAACTGAACTTTATCAGCTGTATGAAGGCCCAGAAACTTATAAAAAAAGGTTGTTATGCTATTCTGGCACAGGTAAAGAAGATCGATACTGAAGAAAGAAGCATTGATGACATGCCGGTTGTAAGAGAATATCCCGGAGTATTTCCAAAAGAATTACCGGGGCTACCTCCACTCAGATGTGTAGAATTCCAGATTGATCTCATACCAGGAGCTGCACCTGTAGCCCGATCTCCATATAGACTTGCACCTTCAGAAATGCAAGAATTACAAGACCAGTTGCAAGAATTATCGGACCGTGGATTTATTCGTCCTAGTTTTTCACCTTGGGGTGCTCCTATTCTGTTCGTCAAGAAGAAGGATGGATCTATGAGAATGTGCATAGATTACCGAGAATTAAACAAATTAACGATCAAGAATCGGTACCCATTACCGAGGATTGATGATTTGTTTGATCAATTGCAAGGATCAAGTGTTTATTCTAAGATTGATCTACGCTCCGGATATCATCAGTTGAGAGTGAAGGAAGAAGATGTTCCTAAAACAGCGTTCAGAACCCGTTACGGTCACTATGAATTTTTAGTCATGCCTTTTGGATTGACTAATGCTCCAGCAGTATTCATGGATCTAATGAATCGCATCTGTAGACCGTATTTAGACAAATTTGTCATTGTTTTTATCGACGACATATTGATTTACTCGAAGAACAAGGAAGAACATGAGCAACACTTAAGACTGGTACTAGAGATACTCAAGAAAGAAGAATTGTACGCAAAATTTTCGAAGTGTGATTTCTGGTTACAAGAAGTACAATTTTTGGGCCATGTTGTCAGTAAACATGGAATTAAAGTTGACCCCGACAAGATCGAAGCCATTAGTAAATGGGAAACACCGAAGACTCCAACACAAATTCGCCAATTCTTAGGTCTTGCTGGTTACTACCGAAGATTCATTCAAGATTTCTCTAGAATTGCCAAACCCTTAACTGCATTGACTCAAAAGGGAAAGAAGTATGATTGGTCCACGGAACAGGAATCCTCATTCCAGTTATTAAAGAAGAAGTTAACGTCTGCACCCATTTTGTCATTACCGGAAGGAAATGATGATTTCGTGATCTATTGTGACGCTTCGCGCCAAGGTTTAGGATGTGTATTAATGCAACGCACAAAATTTATCGCATATGCCTCACGACAACTAAAAATTCATGAAAAGAACTATACGACGCATGATTTAGAACTTGGAGCAGTAGTTTTTGCACTCAAAATATGGAGACACTATCTATATGGCACCAAGTGTACAGTGTACACTGACCATAAGAGTCTTCAGCATATTTTTGATCAAAAACAACTCAATATGAGGCAACGTCGCTGGGTAGAGTTGTTAAACGATTACGATTGTGAAATCCGTTACCACCCCGGAAAGGCTAATATTGTAGCTGATGCCTTAAGTCGAAAAGAAAGAGTAAAACCTCTTAGGGTCCGAGCTTTGAATATTACAATTCGTACTGATCTCACAAAGCAAATTCAAGCAGCACAGTTAGAAGCTTTAAAAGAAGAAAACGAAAAAGGCGAAATGAGCAAAGGGTTAGAAAAACAACTTGAAGTAAAAGCCGATGGAACCCTGTATTTTGCTGGTAGGATATGGGTACCAAAACATGGTAACCTAAGGCAACTAGTACTGGATGAAGCACACAAAACGAGGTACTCAATTCACCCAGGAAATGGAAAAATGTACCACGATCTCAAGAAGTTTTATTGGTGGCCTAATATGAAGACAGAAATTGCTACTTATGTAAGCAAATGTTTGACGTGTGCAAAGGTCAAAGCTGAGCACCAAAAGCCGTCAGGATTACTACAACAACCAGAAATTCCGCAGTGGAAATGGGAAAGAATAACCATGGATTTCATTACGAAATTGCCAAGGACTGCAAGTAGTCATGATACTATTTGGGTGATAGTTGATCGTCTAACTAAATCAGCTCACTTCCTACCAATAAAGGAGACAGACAGTATGGAGAAATTAGCACGCCTATATTTGAAGGAAGTAGTTTCCAGGCATGGTGTACCTATCTCCATCATATCTGATCGTGACACCCGATTCACATCACGTTTTTGGCAATCATTACAAAAAGCATTGGGAACTCGATTAGATATGAGCACCGCTTATCACCCACAGACAGATGGTCAAAGTGAAAGAACAATACAAACATTGGAAGACATGTTACGGGCATGCGTGATTGACTTTGGAACCAGTTGGGATCGACACTTACCGTTGGCAGAATTTTCATACAATAACAGCTATCATACGAGCATCAACGCAGCACCATTTGAAGCACTTTACGGTAGAAAGTGCAGATCTCCTATCTGTTGGAGTGAAGTAGGAGAAAGACAACTTACTGGACCAGAAATTATTCACGAAACCACCGAAAAGATCATTCAAATACAAAAGCGATTGAAAACGGCCATGAGTCGCCAAAAGAGTTATGCTGATGTAAGAAGAAAACCGCTAGAATTTCAAGTGGGCGACAAAGTCATGTTGAAAGTGTCACCCTGGAAAGGCATTGTACGATTCGGTAAACGAGGAAAGCTAAGTCCTAGGTACGTAGGACCCTTTGAAATCACCGAAAGAATTGGAGCAGTTGCTTATCGATTAAAGCTACCGCAAGAACTTAGTAGTGTTCACGACACATTTCACGTGTCAAATTTGAAGAAATGTTTAGCTGAAGAGGATGTCGTAATTCCTCTTGACGAAATACGAATTAATGATAAACTCCATTTTGTCGAAGAACCTGTTGAAATCATGGACCGTGAGGTCAAACAATTAAAACAAAGCAAAATACCGATAGTTAGAGTTCGTTGGAACGCAAGACGAGGACCCGAGTTTACTTGGGAACGTGAAGATCAAATGAAGCAAAAGTATCCACATTTGTTCACTGATATCGCTCATGAAACAGGTACTACTCAAAAATTTCGGGACGAAATTTTCTTTAACGGGGAGGTACTGTGATGACCCGGAAAATTTCGACTAATTTAAACCAATTCTCTATACGATTTATTATTTTGACACGTTAAACAAAGTCTGTTAGATTGAGTCTCAAAAATTTTAGAACTGTTTCATATATACAATTACCTTTGACTACTCTCGACGATTCATGAACAATTATATGTATGTATATATATATGTACAAGTAAAAACGACTTTCCTACAGTAAAACACTATTTGCTACAGTAAAACACTATTTGCTACAGTGAAACCGTATTTTGCTACATTGCTACAGTGCTACAGTGATTTGCTACAGTAAACACTATTTGCTACAGTAAAACACTATTTGCTACAGTAAACACTATTTGCTACAGTAAAACACTATTTGCTACAGTGAACTATTTGATGTCGACGAACTAGCAAACAAAACGGGAAAGGCGGCCATGCGATCGCATGGCAAAAACACTGAAAACTCATGCGATCGCATGAGCTACAGTAAATCGAAAAGTACTATAAAAAGGCCAGTTTGTTCGACGAAATACTTCACAATAAATTTTCTTATGTAATATAAATTTTAATTTATAATTATAATTATAATTTTAATTTAAGTTAATAATAATAAAGTATATTCGAGGGTGTTTTAATTCGGGTTTCAAACCGCTTTAAGCTAAGGAAATATTGGGTATTGTTTGGGGTATTGTTCTTGAATCCAAAGCCAACCATACAGTCATCTACCGTCATTACGTCTATGCAATTTGCCTACAATATTGAGTCTCAATATTGAACTGTGAGTTTATAGTCTCCCTTTTTAAATACTTTAAATATTTTTGGGCTGAGAATGCATGCAATTTATTTTAAACGCGATAAGACACAAGTACATACTAAATTCTACACTGAGTTAAACCGGAAATCCCTTAGCTTTGGTAACTAGTAGCTGCCAGTACATAGGATATGGACTGGTGGGCGCGAATAATTGTATATGGATCCATAGGGCTTGACATCCCCGTCCGAGCTAGAGCGCTAGCCTTTTAACGGACGTATGTTATTTGAATTTAAGACACGTTGGTTTGCGTGTATTAAAACGAATGGGGTAATTATCACTATAGCGTTAAGTTTAGTTACCAGGGTGCTCTGTTACGTAGAATCTATTGATAAACTTTTGATGAAATCTTGTGGTCTATCTTTATACATGTTTATGACTCGAGCAATTAAACCTATAACTCACCAACATTCGTGTTGACTTTTTTAGCATGTTTTATTCTCAGGTCCTTAGAATGCTTCCGCTGTGATGTGCTTGTTGCCTGCATGGAGTCTCTCATGCTTTGTACAAAGTTTATTGCATTCAAAATAAAACTGCGTTGTGTAATAAATAATTGGACTGTGATGTCAACCTGTAAATTAAAGACTTATGTATTTCGGGGTTTTGCTTATACCTAAGCACACGCCCACATGTTTATAACTTTCTATGTTTAGAAAGTCACTTATTTTAATGAATGCAATATTTTATCAAAACGTATCATATAGAGGTCAAAACCTCACTGTGGAATCAATGATTAACGTGCCGCGTCAATAGCGATTTTGACGGGTCGTTACATATAATAACTCGAAGTACTAAAGCATTCCATTTTTCAGAATGGGGGGTGTTAGTGCCCGTAGATCTACCTTTAGGATTCGCGTCAATTAGTGGCCAGTTCACTAATTCTTAGGTTACCAAGCTAAAAGGGGTGATATCCGGTATAGTAATCCAAACATAGAATGTAGTTTCGAGTACTTGTGTCTATTTTGTAAAACATTTATAAAGCTGCATGTATTCTTATCCCAAAAATATTAGATAGTAAAAATGGGACTATAACTCACTTTCACATATTTTCAATTCGTCAAAAATCAGACTTGGCCAGGGATCGATTCACGAACCTATAACAAATATATACATATATATCAAAGTATGATAGAAATACATTCACATCATATTTTTATTTACGTGTTGACGATTTAAGTGGTTAAGTTAGCAGTCCAACGTTAGTAGTCCGCAATTACTAGTCCAATGTTAATAGTACATATGTAGTTCAATATATCACCCTGAAATAATCAAAACGTATTGTATAAGACTCAATCATGACCCAAGGTTCAGCTATTGTCTTAGAATTAATCTAGACGTATTGTGTACATGGTGTCTTTCGATTTAACCGACGTATTGTGTAACTATTGTCTTAACTAATCAAGATTATATTATATTTGATGTTATGCGAGGTGTATATAAAATAGTTTATATTTTACTAGGAAAAACTATTAAATACGATACAATTTTACACAAGATATTTATTTATTTATAGAATGGATATACTTAAACCTTGCTACAACACTTATAGGCAGTGTACCTAATCGTACAGTAGTGTAGTTTTTAGTAAGTCCGGTTCGTTCCACAGGGAAATCTTTAAACAAAGCTCAACGCTATATTAGTTTACTTTTATAAAAATACAAATATATATATAAGTAATATTATTATTATAAAGGGGGGTTTTTACCGTTTAATGACCGGTTTGTCGATTTTAAGACTTTAGTCGCAGTTAAAACCTAATGTAAAATATAAAATATATACAAGACTTAAATTAAAGTGTAAAGTAAATAACGATAATGAAATTGCGAATAATAAAAATGCGATAAAATAAAATTGCGATAATTAAAAAGTACGATAATTAAAAGTGCGATTAAATAACAATAAATAAAAGTGCGATAATTAGAAGTGCAATTAAATATAAAATAAAGGAAATTAAATATGAAATAAAAGAATTATGCTTATTTAAACTTCCGTAATCATGATGTTTGACGTGTTGATTTTAGTTTTATGCCCATGGGTTAATTGTCCTTTGTCCTGGATTATTCAATATGTCCATCTGGTTTTTGTCCATAACAGTCCATCAGTCATAAATATAAAGTGCGAGTGTCCTCGTCAAATTATTATTATACCCGAAGTTAAATATTCCAACTAATTGGGGATTCGAATTGTAACAAGGTTTTAATACTTTGTTTAATGAATACACCAGGTTATCGACTGCGTGTAAACCAAGGTTTTACTACTTTGTTAACAATTACACCAATTACCCTTGAATGTAATTTCACCCCTGTTTTAATTATTCTAGTGGCTATTAATCCATTCCCGTGTCCGGTTAAATGAACGATTATTCGTACATATAAATACCCCGCCCATCGTGTCCGATTGAGTGTATATGGTAATTTATAGGGACGCCCAATTGTAAATCTTTATATTAACATTAACAAACTTTCATTTAGTTAAACAAATAAAAAGCCCATTAATAGCCCATAGTCTAATTTCCACAAGTGTCGTTCTGTTGTCCAAACCCCAATTATGGTACAAAGTCCAATTACCCAATTTTAGTAATTAGCCCAACATCATGATTACTTCGTTTTAAATAAGCATAATAATAACTTAGCTACGAGACATTAATGTAAAAAGGTTGAACATAACTTACAATGATTAAAAATAGCGTAGCGTTACACGGACAGAATTTCGACTTACACCCTTACAACATTCGCTAACATACCCTTATTATTAGGATTTAAAATTAAAATTAAAATTAAAATATAAATTATATATATATATATTACGTATATATTGAGAGAGAGATAGAAATAGAATATGAAATTTTGATCAGAATTCGGTTTGCTTTATAGCCAGAGTTGAAATTTGGGGCTCCGCGACTCGCGGCAAAATCCCCTTCAAACTCCGCGAGTCGCGGAGATAGTATTTACAGCTCAGTCCTTGGAGTTTTCTCTGCCGACGGTTTTTTATATATATATATAATATATATATATATAATTAATATAATTAATTATATATTATATTATATTTATATACATAGTTAACTTGTAATTTTTAGTCCGTTGCGTCGAGCGTTAAGAGTTGACTCTGGTCTCGGTTCCGGATTTTCGAACGTCCTCGCGTACAATTTAATATCTTGTACTTTGCGTTTTGAATCTTGTACTTTTGTAATTTCGAGACGTTTCTTATTAATAATTGGAACCTTTTTGATTGTCTTTTGTACTTTTGAGCTTTTTGGTCGTTTGCGTCTTCAATTCGTCGAATCTGTCTTTTGTCTTCACCTTTTATTATACAAACGAATATCACTTGTAAATAGAACAATTGCAACTAAAAGCTTGTCTTTCTTGAGGAATAATGCTATGAAATATATGTTCGTTTTTAGCATTATCAAATATTCCCACACTTGAGCGTTGCTTGTCCTCAAGCAATATTGTCTTGAAATACTAGAATCACTTCTTTATTCTTCACAGTTTGTACATCAGTGATTTCTATACGGCGGTATAAACAATGGTAGTAACGATATGGTTTACAGTCCCACATGACTATAAAAATTTAGATCCATTAAGGAAATTGGATCTTTATGAAAACATTTGATCTTTTGAAAATTAAATCTAGTTTTTACCCTAGATAAGTTTTCCAGAATAACCCTTTACCGGTGTTTGAAAAATATTTTTGTGGGTTTGGTGGGTTTCAGATTTGAAAATTTTAGCTCAAAACTTGCGGTTTTGTGTCACCCACTTGCTAACCTTGTATTTGGAAAGCAACACGTCCAGTTTACTTGTCCCGTATATTACCTTTCGGTAAACTACCGTCCGGTTGAAAGGAAAGCGTTGAACAAGCAACTGTTAAGGCAATGTCCCGTGACATGCTTTTGATTATGGTCTATAACGTGTCGGACGCAATTACTATCCTTGGTAGGAGCAATAGTAAAGCTCACCCTTATAATTTGTCGGTTTGACACAAGGTCCTGTCTTTGACCATGTTATGCAACCACCGTTCTTACGGTTGACACCCGATTTAGTTCAGGTGACCTAATGAATTCCAGGTGAATTCCTAGGATTTTACGTTCAATGGTAATGAACGCATTGAAAATAGGGTTTTCAGAAAACAAATCGGTTTATAATTTTGATCAAAATATTTTCTCGTTCAAGCTCGAGTTTAGATATCATCGAATTCCATGAGTTTATAATTCTCAATCTTTAAGGTCAATCTCTAGGATTGAGTAATATCAGTCTTAAAAGCTGATTTTTAATCTTTAAGGAGATTATCCTTTCTGGGGATCTGATTCATTAGTCTTATCCAGCTAATTTGCATGGTGCCCCCCCATTGTACGAGATAAATCCTTCTCATGGTTAGGATAAATCTGACCACTTGGCGACCCTGTTTAATGCTGAGGTCCGTGGATTTCCTGCTGATTTTAGTGATGACTTTTCTAGATTTTTCGTCAACCTACAGCTGGTCTGGACGACAACTTCATGACCTAAATCAAGAAGCGCGTGTCTTTTTCGGAAGACTTTACTTCCTTTTAATGATGGAATTGATTCATCGTGTAGATCCATCTCTTCTTTTCTTTCATCGGGTAAAACAGTTTAGTTTAGTCCAAAGCAAAAGTATTTTCAGTTATTTGTTACAGATATATGTGACATATGTTTAAAATAACTTGGTAAATTTTCCCACACTTGGCTTTTATTTTCCTTTTTATCGTCCTCTATTCCATTTTAAATGAATTTTAACATTTTAGTTTGTTTCTCAATTTATGTCCTTTCCGAGGTAACAATAATTTCGGTGTTAAAACCTAGTTTTATCGTTCATAAATATGTATAAACATGATTTTGAATTCATTTAATTGAAAATTTTGAAAAAGTTTACTAGAATTGGGTAGTCAGTATATAAGACTAGGGCTGTTCTTTTTTATCAGAGAGCACTAGATTCTAATACAACTACTGCTTTACTAGTATTTTTAATGGTAACCAAGTGTTTAATATAAAAATTTTTAAAATCCGAAAGAATTTAACCCCTTCCCACACTTAAGATCTTGCAATGCCCTCATTTGCAAGAAATCAGTAACAATTTAAATTATTGAGGGTGATTTGTGTGAAAATGATTAAATTTTTACCAAAGTTTCCAAATATATTGGCGTTTGTTTGCTGAATGATAAATGGTGCACATCATTTGTTCATTCCGTCTTGTTGTTATTTCACATATATTTTGCATCTTGTCGTCAAAATTAGTTGCTTTTGCTGAACTTAATGCCAGTCTTTGAAAATGCGTTGTTTTACCCTGTTGTGTACATAAGATAAACTGCAAACATATATACATATTTTTGAAGTTTGGTATATTACCCCACGTTCAAAAATTATTAAAATCTAAGAATAAAAGTTAGATAATTATAAAAATGATTACAATATTAACAAAAATATTAAATGTATCAATAATTACAAATTACAAAATAAAAAAAATAATAATAAGTAAACTAAGGATGATATTGGTACCAATAGGGGTTCCAGGCATAACCATAAGTGCTATAGAATGCTTCGGCAGGGTCATACGTAGGATATGGTGGCTGCATCTCTATCGACCAAGGAGGGAAGACGGGTTTCGGTGTAGGAATATAGTTTCTACCTATATGTTGGCAATGCGCTATGATCTGGTTCTGATGAACTTGCCAATCTTCAAATGCTCTCTGTCTAGCATTTTCGTATTCCTGAGAAGCTATAAACCTATGCATTTCTTGCATCTCATTCCCCCCTCCTACATTACCTTGCTGCTGGTTTCTCTCCACCTGTGGATGTCTACCATGGTATCGTACTGCGGCGTTATTTCGCCTCTTCAAAACTTTCGCACCATGGTATACATTTAAACCTATAGTGTCGCGGGGTTCCGGCTCTTCTAGTAATAATCCCCCCCGACTTATATCCACACCGAGATATTCACCAATCAAAGTAATAAAAATACCACCTCCTATTATGCTATGTGGACGCATCCCCCGAACCATAGCTGATAAATAATAACCCACACAATATGGTATACTTACAGCGCTCTGTGGGTCTCGAATACACATATGGTAAAACAAATCTTGTTCATTTACCTTTTCTTTGTTTTTACCCCTTTGTGTAATCGAATTAGCTAAAAACCTATGTATTACTCTTAATTCGGCTCTATCTATATCCAAATAAGAGTAATTTCCCCCTTTGAAACGGTGATGGCTTGTCATTTGACTCCACACACCGTGTGTATCAAAATTCTCATCTATCTTTCTACCGTTTAGTATCAATCCTCTACAATCGGCAAACGCTAACTCCTCAGGCGTATATATACGTAAAGCCTGAGCCATGTCCAGTAAAGACATGTGTCGCATCGAACCGCCTAACAAAAATCTAATAAAAGAATGATCGGTTAAACTAGCTACCCGATCATTCAACTCTATACTACATAACAACTCTTCACACCATACTTTATATACAGGTCTGCGTATGGTGAATAAACATATCCAGTCATTAAAAGAAGAATTACCATACCTCTGTACAAGTAATTCCCTAATTGGCCCGGCCAATTCTACAGCTTCTAAGGGTCCCCATTCTATGACCCTCGGTACCTCAACAACCTTAGAGTGAAGAGTATGCAAACCCCGTTGATATTTTGGATAATCTATCCAAAGTCTGTCAAATCTCAGGTTCGGGTGCAATTCTTCCAAGTGCATATCCGAAAAGGTCATGACTGGATGAGGTACATCCTGCTTGTAGTAGTTATCCACCTCCTGTTGTTCCAAATTCTCAGCAGGAGCATTGCGGGCTTGGGATGAAGATTCACCCCTTTCATTCTGCAAAACACATCAAACACAAATTTTGTGCATCCAAATATGCATTAGTGTCAGCAAAATCATCAATCAAAATAATTACAATGACATTATCAATTTATATCAAACTTAAGCTTATTTTCACATTTTTATCAAATCTACACTTTTTCAAATAAGCATATACGAAAATTTTCGCCAAGTTCATAAGCATTCAACTCAAATAACATGTCAAAATAATCATTACTAGCAATCAAACAAGTCTCAAATGGCATTATCTTTCAAAAATCAAGTTCATGAATTTTGGACTTGAAAAAGTCCACTTTAATTCTCAAAATCATGTTTAGGCTCAAAGTTTGGATCATTTAACTACCTATACATGTTACACTACTCAATTTAGCAACAATTCATGACAAAAATCGGCCATAACCTGTTTATATCAAAAAGCCCCAAATTTGCTCAAGAACACAAACCCTAGATTACTCAAAATTTGAAGTTTAAGGCTTCTAATCATGTTAAACAGCATCAATCTAGGTTATACAAGCATAATACATAAACAATTTAAGCTTAATTACACTAAAAAGCATCAAAATCAAATTGGGGAAAAAATAGCTCAAGAACACCAAATTTCGAATTAAATGGTGTTTAGTTGTAGAAATTTACCGTTTTTCTTGAGTAATTCTTAGATAGCATCCTTCTCAACATGATTTTAGCAAAAAATTTGGTGATTAACGGTTAAAAATTGGGATTTTTGGGGGTGTTTTTCGGGTTTTTCGGGTCTGTTTTCGCAGTATTTTTGCTGTGTTTTTGAGTTGTGGAGTATACTGATCGTTCAGCTCTTTTTATTTTTTTTCTGGGTTTTGGTCTCTCCGCGAGTCGCGGCAAAATACCCTCCAAACTCCGCGACTCGCGGAGTTTGGTATATATATATATATATATATTTTTTTTTTTTTTATAATCAATAACTTTTGAAAACAATTAAGAAATTAATTTTAAAATTTTGTTTCCCTTATTATTTAGGACGAGGTCGTTTCGGATCGATGTCCTAGTCCGTCCTTCGACAAAATTTTAAAATTTGTCTTTTTTATAGCGATTGTTTTAAAAGCTAAGATTTTTGGGTTTTTTTTTTATATGTTTTTGGCATACTCTAATTCAATAAGATTAAAAATAATGATAATAAAAGTTCTCGTCCCTCCCTCGGGTAAAGCAATTTCGGTTCAAAGACCTAGTCTTCAACTTACGACGAATTTTAAAAATCATATTCTTAACTTAATGAGATAAAGTAAATTTTTGTTTTTTTAAATTCACACAACTTAAATATAAAATTCAAAATTAAAAATTAAAAATTCACACCAAACTTAAAATTTGAAATGCATAAAATTAAAATTTCATATTTTAAAAATTAAAAATTCACACCAAACTTAATTTAAAAATTCATATTATAAATTCATACCAAACTTATATTAATTTTTCAAATATTTACAATTTTAAATATATTGTTTTTACAAAATTTACAATATTAATTTAAGATTTAAATATTAATTTTAAAAAATATGGTAAAAATAAAATTAAAAATCTTTTTGTCTTTTTATCCCACTTTAATCAATCAAATATTATCAAAAATATGCGCCCCTCTTTTCGGTAAAGTAATTTCGGTTTCAAGACCTAATTTAACTCATGACGAATTTTTGAAATATTTTGGGTTGATTGATTAAAGATATTTATACCTTAAGAATAAACGTTAAATTTCGCAGTGATGTAATAAATTTTTGAATGATATCAATAATTTCGGTCGCCAAACCTAATTTTATTTAATACCAATTTAATACTTTTTAGCGAACAAATTAGCGTTTATTATCAAAAGGTTAAAAATAAAAATAAAAATAAAAACTGTACAGACATACCTGTGAAATAGATTTCTTAGTTATATGATCTATTCCATTCATAAGATAGTCGGTTTAATTGGTTTTCCATTGCTACATAGGCGTAACCTCGAGCATTCAGTATCTTTTCTTCTAAACATATGAATGGTCCGTCTCTGCATAAAGTAACAAATTCGGTATTTGAATAGGTTTGATTATTTGAACATTTACCTCCATGTGACCATTTTTCGCATTTGTGACATCTTTCTAGGTGTCGTGCTCTTCTTTTTGCTACGGATTTTGATTTTCCTTTACCAAATTGTAACTTATTATCTTCGCATTTGGATTCTTTTCTAACTCCGTCCATTCTTTCTCTGATTACTGATACTAATTCGCTCGGTAGTATGTCATTATTTCTTTTAGTGATCAAAGCGTGTAGCATTAGACCATGGTTTAGTTCACAGGCAGTCTTCATTTCGTAAAAACCTAAAAAAATAAAAATTCAGAATGGGGGGAGAAGACTAGTTCTTTAGGGTCTGCTAGGGAAAGACCATTCGGGTTCCATTTTCGAGAACTACACGAAAACAGACAATCTAACTCTAACAGAAATACATATTATCCTTTAAAGACTTGATTCTCCCCACACTTAGTTAGCTGTGGTATCGAAATTGTGATTAATTTCGTTGTCGACTTCCATCGGACCATGTATGTAATGTTTAACTCTGTGACCATTAACTTTAAATTCAATCCCATTTGAATTTATTAATTCTATCGTTCCGTATGGGAAAACTCTTTTGACTATGAATGGTCCAGACCATCTTGATTTCAATTTTCCAGGAAATAGCTTGAATCGTGAATTGAAAAGAAGAACTCTGTCTCCTTCTTTAAATTCTTTTGAACTTCTGATTCTTTTATCATGCCATTTCTTCGTTCTTTCCTTATAGATTAATGAATTTTCGTATGCTTCATGTCTTAATTCTTCTAATTCATTTAGTTGACTTAATCGTAGACGTCCGGCTTCATGTAAATCAAGATTACATGTCTTCAAAGCCCAAAATGCTTTGTGTTCAATTTCTACTGGAAGATGACATGCTTTTCCATAAACAAGTCTAAAAGGTGTGGTTCCAATTGGAGTTTTGTAGGCTGTTCTAAAAGCCCAGAGTGCATCCTCCAATTTAATGGACCATTCCTTCGGATTTGATCCTACGGTTTTCTCTAGAATACGTTTTAAAGCTCGGTTGGTATTTTCAACTTGTCCACTTGTTTGTGGATGATATGCGGTGGAGATTTTATGAGTTACTCCATATCTTTTAAGAACTTTCTCAAGTTGATTATTACAGAAATGAGTACCCCGATCACTTATTAAAGCTTTCGGTGTTCCAAACCTTGCAAAAAGACGTTTTAAAAAGTTGACTACAACTCGTGCATCATTAGTTGGGAGAGCTTGTGCTTCCGCCCATTTAGATACATAATCAATGGCTACGAGTATATATAGATTATTATGAGATTTTGGAAATGGACCCATAAAGTCAATACCCCAAATGTCAAATACTTCACATACTTGGATGACATTTTGTGGCATTTCATCACGTTGACTTATTTTTCCGGCCCTTTGACATGCATCACAGGATTTGCAAAGAAGGTGTGCGTCTTTGTAAATTGTAGGCCAATAGAATCCAGCTTCATAAACTTTTCTTGCTGTTAGTTGAGGCCCATAATGCCCTCCTGTTGGTCCTGTGTGACAATGGTTTAATATTTTACTAGCTTCATCTCCAAATACACATCGGCGTATTATTCCATCGGGACAACTTTTAAACAGATGTGGATCTTCCCAGAAATAGTGTTTTATATCACTGAAGAATTTCTTTCGTCTTTGGTACGATAATCCTTTTTCAAGGAATCCACAAACTAAGTAGTTTGCATAGTCTGCAAACCATGGGATTTCTTTATAATCTATCTTCAATAGATATTCATCAGGAAAGTTGTCTTGTATGGTTGGATTTTCAAGACGAGAAAGATGATCAGCGGCGAGATTTTCTGCTCCTCTTTTATCTCGGATTTCAATATCAAACTCTTGTAAGAGTAAGATCCAACGGATTAATCTTGGTTTAGCATCTTGTTTTGAAAATAGGTATCTAAGAGCAGAATGGTCGGTATAGACCACCGTTTTTGCTAGAACGAGATATGATCAAAATTTGTCAAAAGCAAAGACAATAGCAAGGTGAGACGACCCGACCCAATCCATAGGGAAGAATACAATAACATATGATAACATTGCGAGGTACTTGACCTCTATATGATACATTTTACAAACGTTGCATTTATTCTTAAAAGGAAAACTATCATTACATCAATATTTGACATTTTCGTCTAACATTTCATAATATCCAAATGACCTAATCTGTCATTTACTTATTAATATTCTCTATTGAACTCCAATGACTCGAATGCAACGTCTTTGTATCATGGCTTAAAAGGTCCCAAGTAGTATCCTTAACATGAGCTAATGCACAGCGGAAGACTTAATTCATACCTGAGAATAACATGCTTTAAAACGTCAACATAAAGTTGGTGAGATATATAGGTTTGATACTAGCAGCGTTATAACAATGGAACACAAGATTTCATATATAAACATTTTAATAAAAATATTCTAAGTGGTTGAGCACTTGGTAACCATACTTAACATTTAATCACGTCGCATATTCCCTTTATTATGAAATCTTACTACACTGTACCAAGTGTAGTCACAAAACGAAGTACTGTGCAACCGTTGATTACTGGTCGTCCAGTCCGGTTGGGGTTGTCAGGCCCGATAGATCTATCAACAGGATTCGCGTTTACAATACCGCTGTAAATAATAGTTACCAAGCTACAGGGAAGTATGCCAGTGGTACAACTTAACGTAGAATATATTTTTCAGTTACTTGTGTCCATATCGTAAAACATAAAATACATGTATTCTCATCCCGAAATATTTAGAGTTTAAAAGTGGGACTATATACTCACTTTCGTCTTGAAGATATATATATAATTTGACTTGGTCTCCGGTTGATATCACGAACCTATCCATATATAATATATCAATACCTTTTCTTTTTAAACAAACGTCACATATATATACTTGTTATACTTTTAATACTTTGAATAATTCCTTAGTCCGTAGTTAGCAGTTCGTTGTTAGTAATTCAATTTTAATGGTTCATTTTTAGATGTTTAATATACCCGCAATGAAATAAATAAAACCCCCAACGAAATAAATAAAACCCCATCGTATATGTATTGGTCGAGATTAATCTTGACCCATGGTACCGGTGTTGTCAAATGACGTGTTGCGTACATAAAGTATCGGTGTTGTCAAATGACGTGTTGCGTACAATCATGGGATCTTATGATTAATCTTCTCGTGTTGTTTACGGGTGATCCTGAACCATATAAAATTGAATTATAAGTACATATATATAAAATATCATGTTAACTTAAAAAGATGTGATTTATTTAATTTTTCCCAATTATTTTCGTGGCTAAACTAGTCCTGGATATCCGATTTTGTTTCGGTCATAGTTTCTTCGTTACAACTCCATTTTCGTTGATTCAACTTGCCACTTCCTTGGATCGAGTCCCTCTTTAAGACTATGAACTGTAAATACCTTAGTTTGTATTCGAAATCACAGGTCATAGGTCAAACTTTAGTGAAACTTATGAAGTTGATCATTTTCCATCATGTAAACAACCTTAAATGATTATTTTTCTAAAAATACTTATACTTTGAGTTAAATCATGAAATTTTTATGTGTTATCATATTCATAGTAAAAATCATTTTTCCAGAAAATAAACCTCCAATTCAAAGTTTAAGATGGTTTTTAATTATCCAACCCAAAACAGCCCCCGGTGGCACTCCGACGTCGTAAAAACAGTTTTTAAGATAATCTTTGAAAAACCAAGTTATACCTTGTTAAATTAGCATATATTTATGTTATATTACAGGTCTTGAAGTATTTTAAAAGTTAAGTTAGAAGGATCTATTTAGTTTGCAAACAAGTTTGAAAACATTCAAACTATGTTCTTGTTGTTAAAATTTTATACCACAAAATAAGATAGCTATATATATATGAATCGAATAAGGTTATGAACAAAGTTACTACCTCAAGTTACTTGGACAAGATTGCTGTAAAAGAGGAGTAAAAACCTAGAACAAAAAGAGTGATGGAATTGGATGAAAGATTGGAAGTAAGTTTGTGTTCTTGGAAGGATTCTTGAAGTGTTTTTGTAAGAGTTTTCTTATGGTGATTAAGTGATGTTTTTATGGCTAGATCCCCATGGATATTAGCTGAATGGTTATGGAGTTTAAGGCTCTTAAAAGTGTGTGTGTTTTTAGCTAGAGGTTTGAGGTAAAAAATGAATCAAAAATTGAAAATGGATGGAGTATAAATGGTGGTGTAAAAGGTGTATAAGTTTGTAATTTTGTGAAAAAATCTTTTAATCATGTGAAATTGTCATACTAGATAACAAAAGTAGTTACCTTATACATAAGGCATGAACAAGGGCTGGTTGGTGGTGATTTGATGTGTATATACCAATAGTAAATACGTATAGAAGCTAGGTATGATACGAGTATATATACTCTAGATATACGTATAGAAATCTTGTGAAAAATGGAATGAGGATTCAAATATAGCTATCTTTTGTGAATACACTTATATTGTTTTATGTATTTAAATCCTTAAAAAGTGATTAAATACATTACATATACGATATATGTATAAACATTATAGGTTATAAGTATTTATGTCAAATAACGTTACGTATAGTTATCGTTTTGAAAACTTAAGTTAGTAGTTTCAAAATATACTTATAACTTATTGTTATTAATACAAAATGAGATATTAAAACATCCATAAATCATGTTAAATATAAATAAATACATATATATACACAAACGTATAATTATCATATATTGTATAGTTCGTGATATCATCGGTCAAATTAGACGGTCAAACGTTGTGTAAAATTCTTTTCAAAATCATAAATCTCAACAATTTAGATTGATTATCATGTTGGTAAGGTTTAATTTATGTAAATATTAATCTTATAAGTGTAAAACGATCGGAAAAATCCGGGTCGTTACAGTACCCACCCGTTAAAGAAATTTCGTCCCGAAATTTGGTAGAGGTTGTCATAAACAACAATAGGAATGTTTTCATGACGAATATGAGGTAATAATGAAATTTTATCATTATTGAAAGATTTAGATAAAACGATTTGGTTATGTGAGACGCACGAGCGAAGCTATCACAAAAGAGTGAAATGAGTAAATATAGATTTGTTGTAACCGATGACGTGATTATGATCGATTTCCGGGATTTAAGGGTTTTAAAGAAAATCTTATGTAATAAGATTTAGTTTTGCGGCGATCAGGATCTTCTTTGATTTAACGCGGCAATCTGTTTTGATTTCTTTGTCGAATATTTCACTATAAATTTACCTCCTTCCCTTTCTTTCTTCCCACATCTTCTATTCTTTCTCTTTAGTTCCTACTTTAAGACATTCGCTAATATGCTCCATCCCATTCTAACCCTTGTTATATTTCTAACTTTCATATCTTTCATTCTTCTTTTTCATCTATCACCAGAAGAATCTATTCTCTTTTATCCTTTCCTTGGAATTATAATGTTTTTAATTCTCCCGTGCCTTTACGTTGCAATACGTATTGATATGCACGGTTTGTAGTTTCGGGGTTGTTGTTAGGTTTTATACCTTCCCTTATATTTCGATGTTCCTACTCCCGTCCCTTAAAATCATTGTCATCCACAGTTAATGCTCTCTCTTATTTGCTGTGGTTTATGTTCCTATTTCTATTCTGAGGTTTTGTCCCTTTATTTCTTCTTCCCGTCCTCGAGCCAAGCGAACAATGGTCCGAAATTCGTAGGTAGGAAATTTTGAATGAACCTTGCTATTGGTTTTAGAATGAAATTGTAATGGCACGATCTTGATTCGTTAAATTACTCGAATATTCCGAAAAAAATAGAACTATCAAGGTGATACGTTCTAATATGTTTGGAGACTTGATAGAATGTAAGAGTCGTGTAACATGGCACATGATGACGGTACTGTGAATCATCACATTCCATTAGAAACTTAACATGACTTACTGTAATATAATGAAGTTGATCAAGTTTCATTATATTATACTAATTCATGTATCAGTTCCCAACACTACTTCAAAACATTCATATTTTTAAACTTAGAGATTTCAGAATTTAGAAACTAACACAGTTTCTTTTATATTGTAGCGCAGATGTTACGGAGAGTTAAATGATCGCAGATAGGAATAGTTGTAAAAATATCTCCAGAAATATGAAAAAAAATATGTATAACGAATGAAGATATCTTATAATATCTAAGATAAAATGATGGTGAAGAATATCATCTTAAAAAGTTTAGAATAAGGAGCAGTGTTCTTACTAACGGTTTCAGCAGGCACTGGATCATTTGGATCCTTTGAAGGCAGGTTCTGTTTTCATGATTTGTTCACGGCCTCCTTCATACTTTGCTCAATCCGTTTTCCAGTTCCAAACCTTCTCTTTTTCTCAGCTTTACCACCATACCATTCTTTATCATCAATCTTTTGATTGTTAAAGTCGTTTACAGTTTTTGCTGCTTCATCAGCATTTCAAGAGCTACTTCATAGTTCAGGGTGTTTTCAGAAACTTCACATTCGAAGTATGAAATTTCTTAGGAATAAATGTTATAGGTATAACTGGGGAAGTTCTGCAAAATTTTCAAAATGCTAATTGCGGATTTCGCCAAAGGGTGGACGATCTGCTGGTACATTTGTTGATGATGTCGTGAAATATAAAGGATTTTCTGGTAACGACGTCAAAAGGACAAGGTATAAATATCGAGGTTATAATAGGAGTAGTCTCATTGAGAAGTCAAAGTGGAGCTGTGACAAAATTAGCTAATTGAAAAGGAATCGTATGATTGTTTTTACCAAGGAATGTTAAGGAATTCAACGCGGATAAGTTTATAACTTTGGTTTCGAAGGTTTCTCAAGTGCATAATTGTATGCAGGAATCTTTCTTCCATAGATGAGGTGCGGCTGGTTCAATTTCTCGGTCGAGGTGTTTTCAGGAATCATGAAAGGATTTGAATGCGAATTGTAATCGTCAAGTTACGAATGAGGTTTAAGATAAAATCAAGTGGCAAGCTTGAAGAATTGTTTAGTTTCATATGTTACAATCAACATTTTAATTCATTTTAATTGTCCAATGTTTTCTTCTTTATGCCACTTGTTGGATTTTGGTAGGTCAAAATCCGAATATGAAATTTGATTGAAAATGGTTATTCTGGGGTGAGCGGATACGAATATCGGTGGTTGTAAGTAAGATAATAGATAACTGTTGAATCAGATTCAAGAATGTACAATATAACTTATTAATGTGAATTCTAAATATTCCTCGGGTACTACCCACCCGTTAAAATATTTTCATCATTAATAGTTTGTACGAAGGAATTTTTAATTACTATCTTTATGAAAATATACTTGCATATATATTTTCTTCAGAGATAATCATAGATTTAATGAGTCAATAAGATATTAAACTCATTTGATTTATCGTTAATTCTAGATTACATAATCTCTAAGACTTTAGAAATTACATAATCGTCATACGATACGTAAAGCGAAGATAATCGATGTAGAACGATATATAGAATGAAGATCATACTCGAAGTACAGATATTGAGTCGTGTGATGTTGATATTCGAGATACAGATTGTGATGTTGAGATTTAAGGTGCGGTTGTGATTGGGGTGATAAAGGTACTGTAGGCGTTGACGATGGTAGTACGGATTATGCTGCTGGTGTTGCTGTTGGTGTTTGTAACCTTCGCACCATATTCTCCAAAACCACTACCCGAGCACGGAGTTCGTTGACTTCTTCTATTATACCGGGATGATTGACGGTTGGAACGAGCGAATGAACAAGATTTGAAATATGGGATAGTATGTAATCATGACGAGATACTCTAGAAATGAGCGAGAAAATGGTGTTTCGAATAGGTTCGCCGGTAAGTGCTTCAGGTTCATCGTTAAGAGGACAATTTGGTGGATGGAATGGATCACCTTCTTCTTGCCTCCAGAAATTTAGTATATTACGAACCCATCCCCAATTCATCCAGAATAGATGATGAGAAATTGGTTGATCCATTCCAGTGACGCTGCCTTCGGATCCCGAATGGAAATCCATATCAGCGTAGCTGTCGGAGTCGGAAGAATTCGAACTGGACGCGGAGTTCATCTTGTATAGTCGGGGAAATGGATTTTTGGTTTGGAATAGATTATAGGAGTTGGGTTTGGTACTCTTCAATACATAATTTACATATGTATATATATAATATCAAAATCCCATGAATTACGGAGAATCTTTGAAATACGTCAGGCAATGTCTAGAGTAACAGATATGCTAGGATATGAATTTTGTCTATACACTATCGATGCACTAAATGCAGTAAGACGTGTCTAGACTTAAGAATGATAAGCAGGCAGTTCCCTAAGGATGATAAGCAGATGATTTCCGACTAGGATTGATAAGCAAAACTTTTGACATGTACACACGGTCAAAGTCCAGACTCACTAATGCATCCTAACAACTACCAGTTAGACACACTAATGCAAGGCCTGGTTCGCTAAGACCAACGCTCTGATACCACATGAGACGACCCGACCCAATCCATAGGGAAGAATACAATAACATATGATAACATTGCGAGGTACTTGACCTCTATATGATACATTTTACAAACGTTGCATTTATTCTTAAAAGGAAAACTATCATTACATCAATATTTGACATTTTCGTCTAACATTTCATAATATCCAAATGACCTAATCTGTCATTTACTTATTAATATTCTCTATTGAACTCCAATGACTCGAATGCAACGTCTTTGTATCATGGCTTAAAAGGTCCCAAGTAGTATCCTTAACATGAGCTAATGCACAGCGGAAGACTTAATTCATACCTGAGAATAACATGCTTTAAAATGTCAACATAAAGTTGGTGAGATATATAGGTTTGATACTAGCAGCGTTATAACAATGGAACACAAGATTTCATATATAAACATTTTAATAAAAATATTCTAAGTGGTTGAGCACTTGGTAACCATACTTAACATTTAATCACGTCGCATATTCCCTTTATTATGAAATCTTACTACACTGTACCAAGTGTAGTCACAAAACGAAGTACTGTGCAACCGTTGATTACTGGTCGTCCAGTCCGGTTGGGGTTGTCAGGCCCGATAGATCTATCAACAGGATTCGCGTTTACAATACCGCTGTAAATAATAGTTACCAAGCTACAGGGAAGTATGCCAGTGGTACAACTTAACGTAGAATATATTTTTCAGTTACTTGTGTCCATATCGTAAAACATAAAATACATGTATTCTCATCCCGAAATATTTAGAGTTTAAAAGTGGGACTATATACTCACTTTCGTCTTGAAGATATATATATAATTTGACTTGGTCTCCGGTTGATATCACGAACCTATCCATATATAATATATCAATACCTTTTCTTTTTAAACAAACGTCACATATATATACTTGTTATACTTTTAATACTTTGAATAATTCCTTAGTCCGTAGTTAGCAGTTCGTTGTTAGTAATTCAATTTTAATGGTTCATTTTTAGATGTTTAATATACCCGCAATGAAATAAATAAAACCCCCAACGAAATAAATAAAACCCCATCGTATATGTATTGGTCGAGATTAATCTTGACCCATGGTACCGGTGTTGTCAAATGACGTGTTGCGTACATAAAGTACCGGTGTTGTCAAATGACGTGTTGCGTACAATCATGGGATCTTATGATTAATCTTCTCGTGTTGTTTACGGGTGATCCTGAACCATATAAAATTGAATTATAAGTACATATATATAAAATATCATGTTAACTTAAAAAGATGTGATTTATTTAATTTTTCCCAATTATTTTCGTGGCTAAACTAGTCCTGGATATCCGATTTTGTTTCGGTCATAGTTTCTTCGTTACAACTCCATTTTCGTTGATTCAACTTGCCACTTCCTTGGATCGAGTCCCTCTTTAAGACTATGAACTGTAAATACCTTAGTTTGTATTCGAAATCACAGGTCATAGGTCAAACTTTAGTGAAACTTATGAAGTTGATCATTTTCCATCATGTAAACAACCTTAAATGATTATTTTTCTAAAAATACTTATACTTTGAGTTAAATCATGAAATTTTTATGTGTTATCATATTCATAGTAAAAATCATTTTTCCAGAAAATAAACCTCCAATTCAAAGTTTAAGATGGTTTTTAATTATCCAACCCAAAACAGCCCCCGGTGGCACTCCGACGTCGTAAAAACAGTTTTTAAGATAATCTTTGAAAAACCAAGTTATACCTTGTTAAATTAGCATATATTTATGTTATATTACAGGTCTTGAAGTATTTTAAAAGTTAAGTTAGAAGGATCTATTTAGTTTGCAAACAAGTTTGAAAACATTCAAACTATGTTCTTGTTGTTAAAATTTTATACCACAAAATAAGATAGCTATATATATATGAATCGAATAAGGTTATGAACAAAGTTACTACCTCAAGTTACTTGGACAAGATTGCTGTAAAAGAGGAGTAAAAACCTAGAACAAAAAGAGTGATGGAATTGGATGAAAGATTGGAAGTAAGTTTGTGTTCTTGGAAGGATTCTTGAAGTGTTTTTGTAAGAGTTTTCTTATGGTGATTAAGTGATGTTTTTATGGCTAGATCCCCATGGATATTAGCTGAATGGTTATGGAGTTTAAGGCTCTTAAAAGTGTGTGTGTTTTTAGCTAGAGGTTTGAGGTAAAAAATGAATCAAAAATTGAAAATGGATGGAGTATAAATGGTGGTGTAAAAGGTGTATAAGTTTGTAATTTTGTGAAAAAATCTTTTAATCATGTGAAATTGTCATACTAGATAACAAAAGTAGTTACCTTATACATAAGGCATGAACAAGGGCTGGTTGGTGGTGATTTGATGTGTATATACCAATAGTAAATACGTATAGAAGCTAGGTATGATACGAGTATATATACTCTAGATATACGTATAGAAATCTTGTGAAAAATGGAATGAGGATTCAAATATAGCTATCTTTTGTGAATACACTTATATTGTTTTATGTATTTAAATCCTTAAAAAGTGATTAAATACATTACATATACGATATATGTATAAACATTATAGGTTATAAGTATTTATGTCAAATAACGTTACGTATAGTTATCGTTTTGAAAACTTAAGTTAGTAGTTTCAAAATATACTTATAACTTATTGTTATTAATACAAAATGAGATATTAAAACATCCATAAATCATGTTAAATATAAATAAATACATATATATACACAAACGTATAATTATCATATATTGTATAGTTCGTGATATCATCGGTCAAATTAGACGGTCAAACGTTGTGTAAAATTCTTTTCAAAATCATAAATCTCAACAATTTAGATTGATTATCATGTTGGTAAGGTTTAATTTATGTAAATATTAATCTTATAAGTGTAAAACGATCGGAAAAATCCGGGTCGTTACACAAGGAGTTCTTTTTCAGTAGTTGTATAGTTCGTTTGTGCTCCTTGTAATGTCTTACTAGCATAATATATAGGTTGAAATCGTTTTTCAATCCTTTGTCCTAAAACGGCTCCCATTGCAAAATCACTTGCATCGCACATTAGTTCAAATGGTAGATTCCAATTTGGTGTTATCATGATCGGCGCATTAGTGAGTTTTCTTTAAGAATATTAAAAGATTTGATACATTCATCTGAAAAGATGAATGGCGCATCCTTTTCTAGGAGTTTATTCATAGGAGTGGCAATTTTAGAAAAATCTTTTATGAAACGTCGGTAAAAACCGGCATGCCCTAGAAAACTCCTAACTCCTCTAACATTGGTGGGATGTGGAAGTTTAGCAATTACATCTACTTTAGCTCTATCCACTTCAATTCCTTCTTTTGAAATTTTATGTCCAAGAACGATGCCTTCTTTAACCATGAAATGGCATTTCTCCCAATTAAGTACTAGATTTGATTTTTCGCATCTAATTAGCATTCGTTCCAGATTAACTAGACATGATTTAAATGTATCACCGAAGACTGAAAAGTCATCCATGAATACTTCCATGCATTCTTCTATCATGTCGTGAAAAATCGCCATCATACACCTTTGAAAGGTTGCAGGGGCGTTACAAAGTCCAAATGGCATGCGTTTGTAAGCAAAAGTACCATAAGGGCACGTGAATGTGGTTTTCTCTTGATCTTCGGGTGCTATTGGAATTTGAAAATATCCGGAAAATCCATCTAGAAAACAATAGTAACTATTTCCGGCTAATGTTTCCAACATTTGATCAATGAAAGGTAAGGGAAAGTGATCTTTTCTGGTGGCGTCATTTAATTTTCTATAATCAATACATACACGCCATCCTGTTACAGTCCTAGTAGGAATAAGCTCATTTTTCTCATTTGTGATAACAGTCATGCCACCTTTCTTAGGTACGCATTGAACTGGGCTTACCCATGGACTATCAGAAATTGGATATATCAAACCTGTATCTAGCAGTTTAATAATCTCTTTCTTAACTACATCTTGCATATTAGGATTTAGTCTTCGTTGGCGTTGCACATACGTTTTATGACCTTCTTCCATAAGGATTTTATGTGTGCAATACGAAGGACTTATTCCTTTAATATCATGAATCTTCCATGCAATGGCTGGTTTATGAGCTTTCAACACAGAAATGAGTTGTGATTACTCATTTTCAGTAAGAGAAGACGATATTATTACAGGTAATTCAGATTCACCATGTAAATAAGCGTATTCCAAATGGTTTGGAAGTGGCTTTAACTCTAATTTCGGAGGTTCTTCTATCGATGATTTATATCGATATCTGTCTTCTTCTTTTAGCATTTGAATTTCTTCTGTTGTTGGTTCATATCCATTAGCTATAAGTGTAGCTAACATTTCAGCTTCATCAATTGGTTCATTACCTTCTCCTAAAGAACATTCTCCTGTTCCTTGTAATTCTGGAAATTCTTCTAATAATTCTGCATGTGCATCTATAGTTTGAATATAATAACATGTATCATCTGCAGATTGCGGTTGTTGCATTGCTCTATCAACTGAAAAGGTAACACTCTCATCCTCTATACTTAGGGTCACTTTCTTACCGAACACGTCTATCATTGCTTTAGCCGTGTTTAAGAATGGTCTTCCTAATATGAGAGGAACTTGAGAATCTTCTTCCATGTCCAAAACAACAAAATCTACTGGAAATACTAAAGTACCAACTTTAACTAGCATGTTCTCCATTATCCCTCTAGGATATTTTATTGATCTATCGGCTAGTTGTATGCTTATTCTGGTTGGTTTTAATTCTCCAAGGTCTAGTTTAGCGTATAGTGAATACGGCATTAGATTTATACTAGCACCTAAGTCTGCCAATGCTTCTATTGAACTAAGACTACCCAGAAAACATGGAATTGTGAAACTTCCTGGATCAGATAGTTTTTCTGGTATCTTATTCAACAGCACTGCTAAACAATTAGCATTCATAGTAACAGCCGAGAGTTCTTCCATTTTCTTTCTATTTGAGATTAGATCTTTCAAGAATTTAGCATATCTTGGCATTCCTGAAATCACATCAATGAAAGGAAGATTTACATTTATCTGTTTAAACATATCCAAGAATTTGGATTGCTCGGCTTCAAGTTTTTCTTTCTTCATTTTACTCGGGTAAGGAAGTGGTGGTTGGTATGGTTTAACATAAGGTTTATCCTTAACTGTGTTATCTTCATTAACCTTTTCAACTACCGGTTCTTTTTCCTTATCTTGATCAGGTTGTGGTTCTTGTGGAGTAGGAATAGTTTCATCAGAAGTTACAGGTATTTCAGGTGATTTAAGTGTTGTACCACTTCTTGTGGTAATAGCTTTAGCTGTTTCATTCCGGGGGTTAGCATTTGTATCACTAGGTAGACTTCCCGGTTTTCTTTCACCTATTAACCTTGCTAGGTTACTTACTTCCTGTTCCAGATTTTGAATAGAAGCTTGTTGATTTCTAAATGCTTGAGCATTTTGTTCATTGGTTTGTTTCTGAGATATGAAAAACTGCGTTTGAGTTTCAACTAGCTTCGTCATCATATCTTCTAAATTCGGCTTTTTATCATCGGTTTGTTGTGGTGGTTTGTTTTGAAAATTTGGTCTTTGCTGATTGTAAGTATTATTGGATACTTGTTGATTGCTAGGACCTTGTTGGTTGTTGTATGGAATATTTCGGTTATAATTCTGGTTTTGATTGTAAATCGGTCTTGGCGGTTGATAATTATTCTGATAATTATTTCCAGGCCTTTGGTTTATGTATGAAATATTCTCTCTTTGTTCCATTGTTAATTCAATACTGAGACAATCTTTTGTCAAATGTGGTCCTCCACACTGCTCACAACTAATTCGTATAGCATGAATATCTTTAGTCATCTTTTCCATTCGTCTCTCGAAAGCATCTATCTTTGCCGAAATGGAATCTAAGTCATGGCTAGAATCGGCTCTAGCTGCTTTAGATGATCTAACGATATCTTTTTCTTGGTACCACTCATGTGAGTGGGAATCAGTGTTATCAATAATTTTGTAAGCATCAGTTTCGGTTTTCTTCATAATAGAACCACCAGCTGCTATATCTATATCTTTCCTTGTAGTGATGTCGCATCCTTGGTAGAATATTTGTACTATTTGACAGGTGTCTAAACCATGTTGCGGACATCCTCTTAATAACTTTCCATATCTTGTCCACGCCTCATATAGAGTTTCATTTGGTTTTTGTGTGAACGTAACAATTTCTGCTTGAAGTCTTACGGCTTTAGATGCAGGAAAGAATTGTTTAAGAAATTTGTCAATTAAAACGTCCCATGTATCAATCGCCCCTTCAGGTAACGATTCCAACCAATCTTTGGCTTCTCCCTTTAAAGTCCAGGGAAATAACATGAGATATATCTGTTCATCCTCCACTTCTCGGATTTTAAATAGTGTGCAGATCCTATTAAAGGTACGTAGATGTTCATTTGGATCTTCCTTCGGCGCACCACTAAATTGGCATTGATTAGTCACCATGTGTAGAATTTGTCCTTTGATTTCATAATCTGGCGCATTAATGTCTGGATGAGTAATTGCGTGACCTTGGCCAGTGCGTTTAGCTCTCATTCGGTCTTCCATACTTAAAGGTTCCAGATTCTCCATAATTGAATTTGTTGAATCGGTATCACTAGATGATTCTGATTTAATGGTTCGTTCCTCAACAATCTCTGTTTGAATGATTGGTGGTTCCGGAGGAAAGTTTAGTAGTTCAGGATCTACGAACCGTTCCTGAATATTTTCTGGATTCTCAATTGTGAGGTTGGGTTCAAAAAATGGATTATCGGAAATTTGAACTGAAGTACTTGGTCGACTGGATGACGATTCTAAAGAAAAATCAACGGCGGTTATATTTGCTAAATGTCTTGATCTAGTTACAGGTGGTGAACGTACAAAAGGTGGTGAACGTCTTGCTCGGTGCATTCACTGAATATCCTATTAGTTTTTAAAAGGAAAGAAAAATTATAATAAGTTATCCAACCAATAGACTTTTCTGATTTTGCCCACGTTTCGAATAGCCAAAAGATGCAGCAGAGGGGCAGGATTCGTTTGGTCTCAATATAATTGAGGACTGTTTGGCTCCAATAACCCGGTCCACGTACAAATCCAACTATTACTACGAACCAGAAAATTTTGATGTCTATCAATTTAACCACTTAAAATAAATTTTCGTAATTTTAAGAAATTTAGAGAAGAAGTAGAAAAAAAATTCTAAGTCCTAAAAACTAGAATAGCGAGAAATAAGAGAGAAAAAGAGTTCGTCAAAAAAGGTTGAAAAAGAAAAAAAATGGTTGAAAAATAAAAGGTGACGGAAAAATAAAAGAAACTTATAAAAACTTAAAAATACTTAACTAACCTAACCTTATTACTACAACTAACTTAAAATTATAATCGCAAATTGATATTACTAATTGGAATGATAATTGATACATAGTAAAAGGTCTAAAAATATTAAAGCTTACAAGAAAAATTAAATCCCAAATGGAAATAATTTAAAAAGAAACTAAAACTTAAAAAGGCGTCGCAAAATTCTAAAGCACCTAAATCTTAGTCTAAAGAAAAAGCACTTAAGGAATTCTACGGCAAAGCCTAAAAATCTAGGAGTAAAAATCACTATAGCAAAAACTAAGTTTAAAATTAATTATGAGCTAAAAATACAAAAGTTATGCTACAACGATTAAAAAGGGACAAAATATAAAAATATACAAAAAGTTGTAAAAAGTACAATTTTTATAAAAATATTATTTTTATATTATTTATTTTATTAAACTATTAATTTTACAATTTTAATAAAACTAATTAAACAAAATACATAAATTAAATAAAAAGTAAAAATAAAACTAAAACTAATAATAATAATAATAATAATTAGGTAATAATAATAATTATAATTAATAATAACCCGTAATCAATGCAGGATTAGGGTTTTCTGTCGTGTGTCAGATGGTCTCCGCGAGTCTCGGCAATTAAAGAAGAAAACCCCGCGAGTCGCGGGGTTCAGAATTTCAGCTGACAGGTTTGAGTTTTTACGCGTTTTTATTTATTTATTTTTTTATTTTATTTTATGTTTTCTGTTTTTAAATAAATAAAAGATTTTAAAACTTATATTTTTATAAACTAAAATAAAAATAAAGAAACTTATAAAACTTAAATATTTAACAAAATCTTAAAATTACATATATTTTTGTTTTTCTTTTTATATTTTCGAATATTTAAAACGTATTTTTACAAAAGCGAATTTTAATAAAAGTAAACAAAAAATCCTTTTTTTTTTTATATTAGCGTTGCGCTTCCGGCTTTTAAGAGTGATCCCCGGCAGCGGCGCCAAAAATACTTGATGTTATGCGAGGTGTATATAAAATAGTTTATATTTTACTAGGAAAAACTATTAAATACGATACAATTTTACACAAGATATTTATTTATTTATAGAATGAATATACTTAAACCTTGCTACAACACTTATAGGCAGTGTACCTAATCGTACAGTAGTGTAGTTTTTAGTAAGTCCGGTTCGTTCCACAGGGAAATCTTTAAACAAAGCTCAACGCTATATTAGTTTACTTTTATAAAAATACAAATATATATATAAGTAATATTATTATTATAAAGGGGGGTTTTTACCGTTTAATGACCGGTTTGTCGATTTTAAGACTTTAGTCGCAGTTAAAACCTAATGTAAAATATAAAATAAATACAAGACTTAAATTAAAGTGTAAAGTAAATAACGATAATGAAATTGCGAATAATAAAAATGCGATAAAATAAAATTGCGATAATTAAAAAGTACGATAATTAAAAGTGCGATTAAATAACAATAAATAAAAGTGCGATAATTAGAAGTGCAATTAAATATAAAATAAAGGAAATTAAATATGAAATAAAAGAATTATGCTTATTTAAACTTCCGTAATCATGATGTTTGACGTGTTGATTTTAGTTTTATGCCCATGGGTTAATTGTCCTTTGTCCTGGATTATTCAATATGTCCATCTGGTTTTTGTCCATAACAGTCCATCAGTCATAAATATAAAGTGCGAGTGTCCTCGTCAAATTATTATTATACCCGAAGTTAAATATTCCAACTAATTGGGGATTCGAATTGTAACAAGGTTTTAATACTTTGTTTAATGAATACACCAGGTTATCGACTGCGTGTAAACCAAGGTTTTACTACTTTGTTAACAATTACACCAATTACCCTTGAATGTAATTTCACCCCTGTTTTAATTATTCTAGTGGCTATTAATCCATTCCCGTGTCCGGTTAAATGAACGATTATTCGTACATATAAATACCCCGCCCATCGTGTCCGATTGAGTGTATATGGTAATTTATAGGGACGCCCAATTGTAAATCTTTATATTAACATTAACAAACTTTCATTTAGTTAAACAAATATAAAGCCCATTAATAGCCCATAGTCTAATTTCCACAAGTGTCGTTCTTTTGTCCAAACCCCAATTATGGTACAAAGCCCAATTACCCAATTTTAGTAATTAGCCCAACATCATGATTACTTCGTTTTAAATAAGCATAATAATAACTTAGCTACGAGACATTAATGTAAAAAGGTTGAACATAACTTACAATGATTAAAAATAGCGTAGCGTTACACGGACAGAATTTCGACTTACACCCTTACAACATTCGCTAACATACCCTTATTATTAGGATTTAAAATTAAAATTAAAATTAAAATATAAATTATATATATATATTACGTATATATTGAGAGAGAGATAGAAATAGAATATGAAATTTTGATCAGAATTCGGTTTGCTTTATAGCCAGAGTTGAAATTTGGGGCTCCGCGACTCGCGGCAAAATCCCCTTCAAACTCCGCGAGTCGCGGAGATAGTATTTACAGCTCAGTCCTTGGAGTTTTCTCTGCCGACGGTTTTTTATATATATATATAATATATATATAATTAATATAATTAATTATATATTATATTATATTTATATACATAGTTAACTTGTAATTTTTAGTCCGTTGCGTCGAGCGTTAAGAGTTGACTCTGGTCTCGGTTCCGGATTTTCGAACGTCCTCGCGTACAATTTAATATCTTGTACTTTGCGTTTTGAATCTTGTACTTTTGTAATTTCGAGACATTTCTTATTAATAATTGGAACCTTTTTGATTGTCTTTTGTACTTTTGAGCTTTTTGGTCGTTTGCGTCTTCAATTCGTCGAATCTGTCTTTTGTCTTCACCTTTTATTATACAAACGAATTGTAGTGACCCGAACTTTTCCATGTTTATATATATTAATTGAGATTGATTTTTACATGATTAAATGTTTCCAACATGTTAAGCAATCAAACTTGTTAAGACTTGATTAATTGAAATAGGTTTCATATAGACAATTGACCACCCAAGTTGACCGGTGATTCACGAACGTTAAAACTTGTAAAAAAACTATATGATGACATATATATGGTTATATATATAGTTAACATGATATTATGATAAGTAAACATATCATTAATTATATTAACAATGAACTACATATGTAAAAACAAGACTACTAACTTAATGATTTTGAAACGAGACATATATGTAACGTTTATCGTTGTAACGACATTTAATGTATATATATCATATTAAGAGATATTCGTACATCATAATATCATGATAATATAATAATTTAAAATCTCTTTTGTTATTATAAACATTGGGTTAACAACATTTAACAAGATCGTTAACCTAAAGGTTTCAAAACAACACTTACATGTAACGACTAACAATGACTTAACGACTCAGTTAAAATGTATATACATGTAGTGTTTTAATATGTATTTATACACTTTTGAAAGACTTCAATACACTTATCAAAATACTTCTACTTAACAAAAATGCTTACAATTACATTCTCGTTCAGTTTCATCAACAATTCTACTCGTATGCACCCGTATTCGTACTCGTACAATACACAGCTTTTAGATGTATGTACTATTGGTATATACACTCCAATGATCAGCTCTTAGCAGCCCATGTGAGTCACCTAACACATGTGGGAACCATCATTTGGCAACTAGCATGAAATATCTCATAAGATTACAAAAATATGAGTAATCATTCATGACTTATTTACATGAAAACAAAATTACATATCCTTTATATCTAATCCATACACCAACGACCAAAAACACCTACAAACACTTTCATTCTTCAATTTTCTTCATCTAATAGAACTCTCTCAAGTTCTATCTTCAAGTTCTAAGTGTTCTTCATAAATTCCAAAAGTTCTAGTTTCATAAAATCAAGAATACTTTCAAGTTTGCTAGCTCACTTCCAATCTTGTAAGGTGATCATCCAACCTCAAGAAATCTTTGTTTCTTACAGTAGGTTATCATTCTAATACAAGGTAATAATCATATTCAAACTTTGGTTCAATTTCTATAACTATAACAATCTTATTTCAAGTGATGATCTTACTTGAACTTGTTTTCGTGTCATGATTTTGCTTCAAGAACTTTGAGCCATCCAAGGATCCATTGAAGCTAGATCCATTTTTCTCTTTTCCAGTAGGTTCATCCAAGGAACTTAAGGTAGTAATGATGTTCATAACATCATTCGATTCATACATATAAAGCTATCTTATTCGAAGGTTTAAACTTGTAATCACTAGAACATAGTTTAGTTAATTCTAAACTTGTTCGCAAACAAAAGTTAATCCTTCTAACTTGACTTTTAAAATCAACTAAACACATGTTCTATATCTATATGATATGCTAACTTAATGATTTAAAACCTGGAAACACGAAAAACACCGTAAAACCGGATTTACGCCGTCGTAGTAACACCGCGGGCTGTTTTGTGTTAGTTAATTAAAAACTATGATAAACTTTGATTTAAAAGTTGTTATTCTGAGAAAATGATTTTTATTATGAACATGAAACTATATCCAAAAATTATGGTTAAACTCAAAGTGGAAGTATGTTTTCTAAAATGGTCATCTAGACGTCGTTCTTTCGACTGAAATGACTACCTTTACAAAAACGACTTGTAACTTATTTTTCCGACTAGAAACCTATACTTTTTTTGTTTAGATTCATAAAATATAGTTCAATATGAAACCATAGCAATTTGATTCACTCAAAACGGATTTAAAATGAAGAAGTTATGGGTAAAACAAGATTGGATAATTTTTCTCATTTTAGCTACGTGAAAATTGGTAACAAATCTATTCCAACCATAACTTAATCAACTTGTATTATATATTATGTAATCTTGAGATACCATAGACACGTATACAATGTTTCGACCTATCATGTCGACACATCTATATATATTTCGGAACAACCATAGACACTCTATATGTGAATGTTGGAGTTAGCTATACAGGGTTGAGGTTGATTCCAAAATATATATAGTTTGAGTTGTGATCAATACTGAGATACGTATACACTGGGTCGTGGATTGATTCAAGATAATATTTATCGATTTATTTCTGTACATCTAACTGTGGACAACTAGTTGTAGGTTACTAACGAGGACAGCTGACTTAATAAACTTAAAACATCAAAATATATTAAAAGTGTTGTAAATATATTTTGAACATACTTTGATATATATGTATATATTGTTATAGGTTCGTGAATCAACCAGTGGCCAAGTCTTACTTCCCGACAAAGTAAAAATCTGTGAAAGTGAGTTATAGTCCCACTTTTAAAATCTAATATTTTTGGGATGAGAATACATGCAGGTTTTATAAATGATTTACAAAATAGACACAAGTACGTGAAACTACATTCTATGGTTGAATTATCGAAATCGAATATGCCCCTTTTTATTAAGTCTGGTAATCTAAGAATTAGGGAACAGACACCCTAATTGACGCGAATCCTAAAGATAGATCTATTGGGCCTAACAAACCCCATCCAAAGTACCGGATGCTTTAGTACTTCGAAATTTATATCATATCCGAAGGGTGTCCCGGAATGATGGGGATATTCTTATATATGCATCTTGTTATTGTCGGTTACCAGGTGTTCACCATATGAATGATTTTTATCTCTATGTATGGGATGTGTATTGAAATATGAAATCTTGTGGTCTATTGTTACGATTTGATATATATAGGTTAAACCTATAACTCACCAACATTTTTGTTGACGTTTTAAGCATGTTTATTCTCAGGTGATTATTAAGAGCTTCCGCTGTCGCATACTTAAATAAGGACAAGATTTGGAGTCCATGCTTGTATGATATTGTGTAAAAACTGCATTCAAGAAACTTATTTTGTTGTAACATATTTGTATTGTAAACCATTATGTAATGGTCGTGTGTAAACAGGATATTTTAGATTATCATTATTTGATAATCTACGTAAAGCTTTTTAAACCTTTATTGATGAAATAAAGGTTATGGTTTGTTTAAAAATGAATGCAGTCTTTGAAAAACGTCTCATATAGAGGTCAAAACCTCGCAACGAAATCAATTAATATGGAACGTTTTTAATCAATAAGAACGGGACATTTCAGTTGGTATCAGAGCGTTGGTCTTAGAGAACCAGAAAATTTGCATTAGTGTGTCTTATCGAGTTTGTTAGGATGCATTAGTGAGTCTGGACTTCGACCGTGTTTTCTTTAAAAATGATTGCTTAACATTTTTGTTGGAAACTATATATTTTTAACATATGAATATTATGTGATATATTAATCTCTTAACGTGTTTGATATTATGTGATAGATGTCTACCTCTAGAACAAGTCCCATTGACTCACCTAATAATAATGAAGAGTCAAATGTAAATTGGAATGATTTGTGGACTGATTCACAAGTTCCCGAAGAGGAACCGGAAGAAGAGTCGGAACCGGAAGAAGAATCAGAACCGGAAGAAGAATCGGAACCGGATGAAGAAATAGAACCGGTGGGGGAAATAATAAAACGGTTAAGTAAAAGAAAATCCTCAACCAACCGACCAAAGTTAATTATGGTCAATGGTGTTTCCGCCAAGGAAGCAAAATATTGGGAGGATTACCAATTCTCCGATGAATCGGATTCCGACGAGAATTCCGATGATGTTATAGAAATTACCCCAACTGAATTTAAAAAGGGAAAAGAAAATAATAAGGGAAAGGGCATAAAAATAGAGAAATCTAATTCCAACCCCGATGAACTTTATATGTATCGTCAACCCCCGAAGTCCTTAAGTTGTAACAATGACCCGGGAACCTCTAAACCACCAGGTTTTTCTAAACCAATGTGGACAACGACGGCTCGTATTAGGGGAACATCATATATCCCTAGAAACTTGGCAAAACGAACCAAAACCGAAGAAGAAGAAACGAGCGAGTCAGAATAAGATAGTTGTATTCGTGTGGTGTAATATATGGAATATAGTGTTCTTATGCTTTATGATATATGTAAAAATTGCTTGTATTAATAAGTATTTTTTTTATGAATCTAACTCTTGTCTATTTTACAGTTTAAAAACACAAAATGGATAGACAACCCAATATTTTAAGAGACCTACCCGGAGACATGATTGATGAAATCTTGTCTAGAGTCGGCCAGAATTCTTCGGCACAACTATTTAAGGCGAGATCAGTTTGTAAGACATTCGAAGAACGTTCCAAGAATGTCTTGGTTTATAAGAGACTTTCGTTTGAAAGATGGGGGATATCACATTGGGAAACCCATAAGTTACGATGTGTTTACTTTGACGCATATATTGCGGGGAACCCAAATGCTATTTTACGCAACGGGTTAAGAAATTATTTTGACTCAATATATCCGAATATTGGACTTCGTGATTTAGAAAAAGCGGCTAACATGCAACATAAAGAAGCATGTTATGCTTACGGATTAGTAATGTTCGCTTCTCACCAAAGTGAGAACAAGAACATCGGGCTACAACTATTAAACAAAACGTTTCCACAAGTGACGGAGTCGGTAATTGGGGTAAGAAATGAGGTTTTTAGATTATTACGGGACTGTTGGACATTACATAACCCTCGTCCCTTTGATGACGTTACAACACGCTGTCTTATCAACGGCCATAACGGTTATGTTGCACAAGACCAAGGATGGGAAGTAGTCCTAGTAAAACCAGAATGCATGACTTGTTTCTGGACGTGTGAATTACGTGTCTTTATTGCCTTTGCTGAACGACTTGTGTACTAGCTAGAATTGTCTTCACAACTATCTTGTATCAAAGTTATTGTGTGCTATATTTCATGCTTTATGTAAAATAAGCGGTATTGTAAGTTTGTAAAATATTGTATAAAAGTTTGAACGCGAAATATTATTATAATCAGTTTTTCATATAGAATTGTAGTAGTTGAATTGTATATTAGCTACTAAGTATGAACTTAACGGGTAGGTACTACCCGAATTTAAACTTATAAAACGCTAATATGAAGAAAAAGCTTTTATAAATGAGTTCATATTATGCTACGAAATACTATTAACTACTCTTAATATTCTATATGATTAACTTGTTCCATTTAACTATTTTGAAGGAAATGGCACCGACTACTCGAAACACCGTGAATATGAATGAAGAGGAATTCCGTACTTTTCTAGCTTCAAACATAGCCGCAGTACAGGCTGCGCTACATACCAACAATAACCTTGGATCTAGCAGTACAGGAAATCGTGTAGGATGCACCTACAAAGAATTCACTGCCTGCAAACCTTTGGAATTTGATGGAACTGAAGGACCGATCGGATTGAAACGGTGGACCGAGAAGGTTGAATCGGTGTTTGCCATAAGTAAGTGTACTGAAGAGGACAAAGTGAAGTACGCTACGCATACCTTCACAGGTTCTGCGTTAACATGGTGGAATACCTATCTAGAGCAAGTGGGACAAGACGATGCGTACGCACTACCGTGGTCAGCATTCAAGCACTTGATGAACGAGAAGTACCGTCCCAGAACCGAGGTCAATAAGCTCAAGACAGAACTTAGAGGGTTACGAACCCAAGGATTTGATATTACCACGTACGAAAGACGATTCACAGAATTGTGCCTATTGTGTCCGGGAGCATTCGAAGATGAGGAAGAGAAGATCGACGCGTTTGTGAAAGGATTACCGGAAAGAATCCAAGAAGATATAAGTTCACACGAGCCCGCCTCCATACAACAGGCATGTAGAATGGCTCACAAACTCGTGAACCAAATTGAAGAAAGAATTAAAGAACAGACTGCTGAAGAGGCCAATGTGAAGCAAGTCAAAAGAAAGTGGGAGGAAAACGGTGATAAGAATCACCAATACAACAACAACAGCAATTACAACAATAATCACAACAATTATCCCAACAATCGCAACGTCAATCGCAACTACAACAAACGGCCCAACAACAACAACAACAACAACAACAACAACAGCAACTACAACAATCATCCCAATAACAATAATAACCGCAACAACAACAACAATCAGAAGCAGCTATGCCAAAGGTGTGAAAAGAATCACTCGGGGTTCTGCACCAAATTTTGCAACAAGTGTAAAAGAAATGGTCATAGCGCGGCGAAGTGTGAGGTCTACGGACCAGGGGTTAATAGAACGAAAGGAACAAATGGTGTCGGAACGAGTAATGGCGGAGCAAGTAGTGTCGGAGCAAGTTATGCCAATGTAGTTTGTTATAAATGTGGAAAACCGGGCCACATTATTAGAAATTGCCCGAACCAGGAGAACACGAATGGACAAGGCCGTGGAAGAGTTTTCAATATTAATGCGGCAGAGGCACAGGAAGACCCGGAGCTTGTTACGGGTACGTTTCTTATTGACAATAAATCTGCTTACGTTTTATTTGATTCGGGTGCGGATAGAAGCTATATGAGTAGAGATTTTTGTGCCAAATTAAGTTGTCCATTGACGCCTTTGGATAGTAAATTTTTACTCGAATTAGCAAATGGTAAATTAATTTCAGCAGATAATATATGTCGGAATCGAGAAATTAAACTGGTTAGCGAAACATTTAAGATTGATTTGATACCAGTAGAGTTAGGGAGTTTTGATGTGATAATCGGTATGGACTGGTTGAAAGAAGTGAAAGCGGAGATCGTTTGTTACAAAAATGCAATTCGCATTATACGAGAAAAAGGAAAACCCTTAATGGTGTACGGAGAAAAGGGCAACACGAAGCTACATCTTATTAGTAATTTGAAGGCACAAAAACTAATAAGAAAAGGTTGCTATGCTGTTCTAGCACACGTCGAGAAAGTACAAACTGAAGAAAAGAGCATCAATGATGTTCCCATTGCAAAAGAATTTCCCGATGTATTTCCGAAAGAATTACCGGGATTACCCCCACATCGATCCGTTGAATTTCAAATAGATCTTGTACCAGGAGCTGCACCAATAGCTCGTGCTCCTTACAGACTCGCACCCAGCGAGATGAAAGAACTGCAAAGCCAATTACAAGAACTTTTAGAGCGTGGTTTCATTCGACCAAGCACATCACCGTGGGGAGCTCCTGTTTTGTTTGTCAAGAAGAAAGATGGTACATTCAGGTTGTGTATCGACTACCGAGAGTTGAACAAACTTACCATCAAGAACCGCTACCCACTACCGAGAATCGACGACTTATTTGATCAACTACAAGGCTCGTCTGTTTATTTAAAGATTGACTTACGTTCCGGGTATCATCAAATGCGGGTGAAAGAAGATGATATTCCAAAGACTGCTTTCAGAACACGTTACGGTCATTACGAGTTTATGGTCATGCCGTTTGGTTTAACTAATGCACCAGCTGTGTTCATGGACCTTATGAACCGAGTGTGTGGACCATACCTTGACAAGTTTGTCATTGTTTTCATTGATGACATACTTATTTACTCAAAGAATGACCAAGAACACGGTGAACATTTGAGAAAGGTGTTAGAAGTATTGAGGAAGGAAGAATTGTACGCTAAGTTTTCAAAGTGTGCATTTTGGTTGGAAGAAGTTCAATTCCTCGGTCACATAGTGAACAAAGAAGGTATTAAGGTGGATCCGGCAAAGATAGAAACTGTTGAAAAGTGGGAAACCCCGAAAACTCCAAAACACATACGCCAGTTTTTAGGACTAGCTGGTTACTACAGAAGGTTCATCCAAGACTTTTCCAGAATAGCAAAACCCTTGACTGCATTAACGCATAAAGGGAAGAAATTTGAATGGAATGATGAACAAGAGAAAGCGTTTCAGTTATTGAAGAAAAAGCTAACTATGGCACCTATATTGTCATTGCCTGAAGGGAATGATGATTTTGTGATTTATTGTGACGCATCAAAGCAAGGTCTCGGTTGTGTATTAATGCAACGAACGAAGGTGATTGCTTATGCGTCTAGACAATTGAAGATTCACGAACAAAATTATACGACGCATGATTTGGAATTAGGCGCGGTTGTTTTTGCATTAAAGACTTGGAGGCACTACTTATATGGGGTCAAAAGTATTATATATACCGACCACAAAAGTCTTCAACACATATTTAATCAGAAACAACTGAATATGAGGCAGCGTAGGTGGATTGAATTATTGAATGATTACGATTTTGAGATTCGTTACCACCCGGGGAAGGCAAATGTGGTAGCCGATGCCTTGAGCAGGAAGGATAGAGAACCCATTCGAGTAAAATCTATGAATATAATGATTCATAATAACATTACTACTCAAATAAAGGAGGCGCAACAAGGAGTTTTAAAAGAGGGAAATTTAAAGGATGAAATACCCAAAGGATCGGAGAAGCATCTTAATATTCGGGAAGACGGAACCCGGTATAGGGCTGAAAGGATTTGGGTACCAAAATTTGGAGATATGAGAGAAATGGTACTTAGAGAAGCTCATAAACCCAGATACTCAATACATCCTGGAACGGGGAAGATGTACAAGGATCTCAAGAAACATTTTTGGTGGCCGGGTATGAAAGCCGATGTTGCTAAATACGTAGGAGAATGTTTGACGTGTTCTAAGGTCAAAGCTGAGCATCAGAAACCATCAGGTCTACTTCAACAACCCGAAATCCCGGAATGGAAATGGGAAAACATTACCATGGATTTCATCACTAAATTGCCAAGGACTGCAAGTGGTTTTGATACTATTTGGGTAATAGTTGATCGTCTCACCAAATCAGCACACTTCCTACCAATAAGAGAAGATGACAAGATGGAGAAGTTAGCACGACTGTATTTGAAGGAAATCGTCTCCAGACATGGAATACCAATCTCTATTATCTCTGATAGGGATGGCAGATTTATTTCAAGATTCTGGCAGACATTACAGCAAGCATTAGGAACTCGTCTAGACATGAGTACTGCCTATCATCCACAAACTGATGGGCAGAGTGAAAGGATGATACAAACGCTTGAAGACATGCTACGAGCATGTGTTATTGATTTCGGAAACAGTTGGAGTGAGGTGGGGGATAGACAGATTACGGGTCCGGAGATTATACAAGAAACTACCGAGAAGATCATCCAAATTCAACAACGGTTGAAAACCGCCCAAAGTCGACAAAAGAGCTACGCTGACATTAAAAGAAAAGATATAGAATTTGAAATTGGAGAGATGGTCATGCTTAAAGTTTCACCTTGGAAAGGCGTTGTTCGATTTGGTAAACGAGGGAAATTAAATCCAAGGTATATTGGACCATTCAAGATTATTGATCGTGTCGGACCAGTAGCTTACCGACTTGAGTTACCTCAACAACTCGCGGCTGTACATAACACTTTCCACGTCTCGAATTTGAAGAAATGTTTTGCTAAAGAAGATCTCACTATTCCGTTAGATGAAATCCAAATCAACGAAAAACTCCAATTCATCGAAGAACCCGTCGAAATAATGGATCGTGAGGTTAAAAGACTTAAGCAAAACAAGATACCAATTGTTAAGGTTCGATGGAATGCTCGTAGAGGACCCGAGTTCACCTGGGAGCGTGAAGATCAGATGAAGAAGAAATACCCGCATCTATTTCCAGAAGATTCGTCAACACCTTCAACAGCTTAAAATTTCGGGACGAAATTTATTTAACGGGTAGGTACTGTAGTGACCCGAACTTTTCCATGTTTATATATATTAATTGAGATTGATTTTTACATGATTAAATGTTTCCAACATGTTAAGCAATCAAACTTGTTAAGACTTGATTAATTGAAATAGGTTTCATATAGACAATTGACCACCCAAGTTGACCGGTGATTCACGAACGTTAAAACTTGTAAAAAAACTATATGATGACATATATATGGTTATATATATAGTTAACATGATATTATGATAAGTAAACATATCATTAATTATATTAACAATGAACTACATATGTAAAAACAAGACTACTAACTTAATGATTTTGAAACGAGACATATATGTAACGTTTATCGTTGTAACGACATTTAATGTATATATATCATATTAAGAGATATTCGTACATCATAATATCATGATAATATAATAATTTAAAATCTCTTTTGTTATTATAAACATTGGGTTAACAACATTTAACAAGATCGTTAACCTAAAGGTTTCAAAACAACACTTACATGTAACGACTAACAATGACTTAACGACTCAGTTAAAATGTATATACATGTAGTGTTTTAATATGTATTTATACACTTTTGAAAGACTTCAATACACTTATCAAAATACTTCTACTTAACAAAAATGCTTACAATTACATTCTCGTTCAGTTTCATCAACAATTCTACTCGTATGCACCCGTATTCGTACTCGTACAATACACAGCTTTTAGATGTATGTACTATTGGTATATACACTCCAATGATCAGCTCTTAGCAGCCCATGTGAGTCACCTAACACATGTGGGAACCATCATTTGGCAACTAGCATGAAATATCTCATAAGATTACAAAAATATGAGTAATCATTCATGACTTATTTACATGAAAACAAAATTACATATCCTTTATATCTAATCCATACACCAACGACCAAAAACACCTACAAACACTTTCATTCTTCAATTTTCTTCATCTAATTGAACTCTCTCAAGTTCTATCTTCAAGTTCTAAGTGTTCTTCATAAATTCCAAAAGTTCTAGTTTCATAAAATCAAGAATACTTTCAAGTTTGCTAGCTCACTTCCAATCTTGTAAGGTGATCATCCAACCTCAAGAAATCTTTGTTTCTTATAGTAGGTTATCATTCTAATACAAGGTAATAATCATATTCAAACTTTGGTTCAATTTCTATAACTATAACAATCTTATTTCAAGTGATGATCTTACTTGAACTTGTTTTCGTGTCATGATTTTGCTTCAAGAACTTTGAGCCATCCAAGGATCCATTGAAGCTAGATCCATTTTTCTCTTTTCCAGTAGGTTCATCCAAGGAACTTAAGGTAGTAATGATGTTCATAACATCATTCGATTCATACATATAAAGCTATCTTATTCGAAGGTTTAAACTTGTAATCACTAGAACATAGTTTAGTTAATTCTAAACTTGTTCGCAAACAAAAGTTAATCCTTCTAACTTGACTTTTAAAATCAACTAAACACATGTTCTATATCTATATGATATGCAAACTTAATGATTTAAAACCTGGAAACACGAAAAACACCGTAAAACCGGATTTACGCCGTCGTAGTAACACCGCGGGCTGTTTTGGGTTAGTTAATTAAAAACTATGATAAACTTTGATTTAAAAGTTGTTATTCTGAGAAAATGATTTTTATTATCAACATGAAACTATATCCAAAAATTATGGTTAAACTCAAAGTGGAAGTATGTTTTCTAAAATGGTCATCTAGACGTCGTTCTTTCGACTGAAATGACTACCTTTACAAAAACGACTTGTAACTTATTTTTCCGACTAGAAACCTATACTTTTTTTGTTTAGATTCATAAAATATAGTTCAATATGAAACCATAGCAATTTGATTCACTCAAAACGGATTTAAAATGAAGAAGTTATGGGTAAAACAAGATTGGATAATTTTTCTCATTTTAGCTACGTGAAAATTGGTAACAAATCTATTCCAACCATAACTTAATCAACTTGTATTATATATTATGTAATCTTGAGATACCATAGACACGTATACAATGTTTCGACCTATCATGTCGACACATCTATATATATTTCGGAACAACCATAGACACTCTATATGTGAATGTTGGAGTTAGCTATACAGGGTTGAGGTTGATTCCAAAATATATATAGTTTGAGTTGTGATCAATACTGAGATACGTATACACTGGGTCGTGGATTGATTCAAGATAATATTTATCGATTTATTTCTGTACATCTAACTGTGGACAACTAGTTGTAGGTTACTAACGAGGACAACTGACTTAATAAACTTAAAACATCAAAATATATTAAAAGTGTTGTAAATATATTTTGAACATACTTTGATATATATGTATATATTGTTATAGGTTCGTGAATCAACCAGTGGCCAAGTCTTACTTCCCGACGAAGTAAAAATCTGTGAAAGTGAGTTATAGTCCCACTTTTAAAATCTAATATTTTTGGGATGAGAATACATGCAGGTTTTATAAATGATTTACAAAATAGACACAAGTACGTGAAACTACATTCTATGGTTGAATTATCGAAATCGAATATGCCCCTTTTTATTAAGTCTGGTAATCTAAGAATTAGGGAACAGACACCCTAATTGACGCGAATCCTAAAGATAGATCTATTGGGCCTAACAAACCCCATCCAAAGTACCGGATGCTTTAGTACTTCGAAATTTATATCATATCCGAAGGGTGTCCCGGAATGATGGGGATATTCTTATATATGCATCTTGTTATTGTCGGTTACCAGGTGTTCACCATATGAATGATTTTTATCTCTATGTATGGGATGTGTATTGAAATATGAAATCTTGTGGTCTATTGTTACGATTTGATATATATAGGTTAAACCTATAACTCACCAACATTTTTGTTGACGTTTTAAGCATGTTTATTCTCAGGTGATTATTAAGAGCTTCCGCTATCGCATACTTAAATAAGGACAAGATTTGGAGTCCATGCTTGTATGATATTGTGTAAAAACTGCATTCAAGAAACTTATTTTGTTGTAACATATTTGTATTGTAAACCATTATGTAATGGTCGTGTGTAAACAGGATATTTTAGATTATCATTATTTGATAATCTACGTAAAGCTTTTTAAACCTTTATTGATGAAATAAAGGTTATGGTTTGTTTAAAAATGAATGCAGTCTTTGAAAAACGTCTCATATAGAGGTCAAAACCTCGCAACGAAATCAATTAATATGGAACGTTTTTAATCAATAAGAACGGGACATTTCACGAATATCACTTGTAAATAGAACAATTGCAACTAAAAGCTTGTCTTTCTTGAGGAATAATGCTATGAAATATATATTCGTTTTTAGCATTATCAATATTGTTTCGAACTTAACCAAGACTAGTATATTACAAGGAACTACTCATGACATGTTTAAATTCATGTATAATACAATAAAAATTAGCTAGGATATGGTTAGTATAGATTTTATCAAAATAATCCCGTAGTCATTTTAGCCATTTTTAACCAATATTGTTTTGCCCATAACTTCTACGTTACAAATCGGTTTTGAGTGAATCAAATTGCTATGGTTTTGTAATTAACTATATTTTCTAAAACTAAACTGAAAAAGTAGTAGTTCATAGTCGGATTTACAGGTTACAAGTACATATTTGAAAGAGGTAGTCATTTCCGTCGAAAGAACGACATCTTGATGACTATTTTGAAAAACATACTTCTACTTTGAGTTTAACCATAATTTTTGGATATATTATCATGTTAATATGAAATATCATTTTCTTAAAATACAAACTTTTAAATCAAAGTCTATGATAGTTTTTAATTATCCAACCCAAAACAGTCTCCGATTTCACTATAACGGCGTATGTCCAGTTTTACGGTGTTCTTCATGTTTCCAATTTTTAAATCATTAAGTTAGCATATCATATAGATATAATACATGTGTTAAGTTGTTTTTAAAAGTCAAGTTAGAAGGATTAACTTTGTTTGCGAACAAGTTTAGAATTAACTAAACTATGTTCTAGTGATTACAAGTTATTTTCTTCGAATAAAATAGTTATATAAGTATGAATCGAACGAGGTTATGAACATCATTACTACCTCAAGTATAGTAGGTAAACCTACTGGAAATGATGAGAAATAAACTTGAGCTTCAAAGGATCTTTGATGGCTTGGACGTTCTTGAAGTAGAATCATGACACGAAAACAAGTTCAAGTAAGATTACTACTTGATTTAAGATAGTTATAGTTATAGAAATCGAATCAAAGATTGAATATGAATATTACTTTGAATTAGAATGATAACCTACTATAAATAACAAAGATTTCTTTATCTTAGATGATTACTTGGAATGGATTAGAAAGCTTTGAAGTAGTCTTGCAAACTTGAAATGATTCTTGAAGTGTTCTTGAGAGATTGTTTTGTATGATGATTAAAGCTTGGATTTTTGAGCTAAATTGATGTAGATTTTGATGAAGATGATTAAGAACACTTAGAACATAATGAGAGAACAAGAGAGAGATCAATTTGATGCATGAAAGTTGAAATGAGAATGTGTTTGTGAGTGTGTAAGTTCACGTGAAGTTGGCCTTTGTCATATAGGCTCCATTAGTTTGTAATTTTGCTAATTATTTGATGCTAGATGTTAAATGATGGTTCCCACATGTTTGTTGACTAAATGAGGGCTGCTAAGATCTAATCATTTGAGTGTATATACCAATAGTACATACGTCTAGAAGCTGGGTATTATACGGGTACAAATACCGAACGAATACGAGTGGAATTCTTGATGAAAACGAATGGGAATACAATTTTAACCATCTTTGTTAAGTATAAGTATTTTGATATATGTCTCTAAGTCTTTCAAATGTGTATTAATACATCTTAATACAATACATATATATACATTTTAATTAAGTCGTTAATTCATCGTTAGTCGTTACTTGTATATATTGTTTCGAAACCTTTAAGTTAATGGTCTCGTTTTCTGTAATTAACCCTTTGTTAATATACATAATGAGATACTAAATTATCATTTTATCATGTTAACATAGTGTATTAATATATCTTAATACGATACATATGTATTAAAACGTTATTACATCGATAATCGTTACATATATATATATCGTTTCGAAAGCCTTAAGTTAGTAGTCTCATTTTATGTATATAGTTCATTGTTAATATACTTAATGAGATACTTAATTATCATTTCATCATGTTAAACATATATATATATATATATATATATATATATATATATATATATATATATATATATATATATATATATATATATATATCATGTCATTTACGAGTTATAACGTTCGTGAATCGTCGGACAAACTGGGTGGTCAAACGTTTATGTAAAATTCGTTTCAAACATTCAAGTCTTAACAAGTTTGATTGCTTAACATGTTGGAAACATTTAATCATATAAATATTAATCTCATATAATATATATTCATGGAAAAATCCGGGTCATTACAGTACCTACCCGTTAAATAAATTTCGTCCCGAAATTTTAAGCAGTTGTAGGTGTTGACGCATCATCTGGAAATAAGTGCGGGTATTTCTGCTTCATCTGATCTTCACGCTCCCATGTGAACTCGGGTCCTCTACGAGCATTCCATCGAACTTTAACGATCGGTATTTTGTAACGACCCGACTTTTTTGACTTATATTTTTGTGCTCTATACTTTCACGAAACTGCGTATTTGTGCGTACTGAGCTAGTTTATGCTCTGGGATCTTTATTCATGATTAATTACTTTCGTTAATATCTTACAACGTGTTATTAAGTGTTTAATCACTTAACTTGATCCTCGAATGCTTTTACGACCGTTAGTGTCACTTGACGTTTAGAACGAGCTATATACTTTGTACACGTTAAACTTTTGTCATAATTGGAATATCATGACTACTTAAAACTAATTGTTATTTTCCAATGACAATTACTTGGCTTATTGGTTGCTTAATTACGCTTAGTAATTTACTAATGCACACTAGTTGGTCTTAATGGACTTTTACCTTAATGGACTTAGGCCCACCCTACTCTAGTTAATGGACCATTGAATTAGCCCAACTTTAATGGATTTATGATTCATTAAGATGTAGGACAAAAACCCATTAAGATGAGCCAACATACTAGCATTTTTGTTAGCCACTACTACACATGTTTCATGGGATCCCAACAACAAGCACCACCTTTAGATCACAACCATGCAAAAAGCAAAAAGTTGTCCCCCTTGTCCCCCATGGTGCCTACGGTTTTGGAGACACCAAACCACCCCTCCACCAATATAAATATCATGCCTCATTCATCCATTTCACACTTGATCTCATTCTTATTTTATACACACTTGCTCTCTAATTTTCTCTCTAGTCTTTTTCACACTAAAATTGTAAGTTTTTGAATTTTCTTCTTCTTCTCTTTTTCTTCTTAATCACGACATCATCATCATCATAAGATCAAGCTTTTTAGCTTTTTGATCTTGTTATATCTTGTAGATTCAAACTTTGATTTGAATCATTCAAGAACATGAAAGATTTAAGCTTTCTAGCTTTGGATCTTCATTACTTTGATGAATCTAAGCTTTATAGCTTAAGATCACTTTATTTTTATTAAAAGATCAAAACTTGTGTTTATGATCCTCATGAAACTTGAAGATCTAGCTTTATGCTTTAAAGATCTTCAAGAACATAAAAGATTCAAGCTTTCTAGCTTTGGATCTTCATTTCTTTGTTGGATCTATGCTTTATAGCTTAAGATCACTTTATTTTTGTTAAAAGATCAAAACTTGTGTTTATGATCTTCATGTAACTTGAAGAACTAGCTTTTTGATTTAAAGATCTTCAAGGACATAAAAGATTCAAGCTTTCTAGCTTTGAAATCTCATAATTATTGTTAAGGGATCTAAGCTTTCTAGCTTAGGGTCTCATTACTTTGTTTGATCAAATTTATGTAACTAAAAGTCTTGCTTGTTTGATTGAATCAAAGTTTGTAGCTTTAAATTTTAGAACTTGTATTTGTGTTGAGACTAAGAACATGATGTAACCTTGGTTCATCATCCATCTAAAACTCTTAAGTGAGTTGTATTTCTCCTTAGTCTTGACATGGTGTGTTGATGGCTGAAAATTGGTCAAAGTGATGCTAAAACATCAAAGAGTTGTACATTTAAGGCATATATGCATAAAGGATGAGAACCGTGATAAGCATCAAGCGCCAAGAAACCCACCGGAGCACTTGTTTTCTGTTTTTCAGGGTCTGATCAGACACATGGGACTTCTGGAAAGTTGATTTCCAGATAGTTCGGTTCCAGTAGATGACTTTTCGTTTAAGACTCTCCTAAATCCGATATACGGTTCAGGATTTATAGCCTTCTGAAAATCACTACGCCTTTGTAACGACGTGCTGAAATTTCTGACCTACTCGCGCTTGAACCGTCGCCACGGTCAAACGACATCGAGTTAGGATCTGAAAATTGACAGCGGTAAGAGGACTCACATACGGAGCCTTGGCCACTGACCACACGTCTTTTCAGTTTGTATAGAGGTCGTAGCAGCTGTCTGAAGTCAGCCTTTGTTTCGATCTCTATTCTTGTTGAAAACTTACTTTACCTTTTACGGATGATGATGATGATGATGATGATACTTAAGACTTAACTTATTTACTTTTAAACTTTTGGGGACGATTTACTGACTTAGTAACCATTGACTTAGGTTGAGGACCTTTTGGATCGACCAACTTACTTGTTTGGACCGACTTACTACTTGCTTACATTTTCGTATCGATTTTACCGCACATTCACTGTGAGTTATAACTCCCTTTTTACTTTAACTATTTTTGAGACTGAGAATACATGCAATTTTTATGTTTTAACATACTAGACATGAGTATTTAACTTTATATATGTGTGGGTGATATAACGGCACAAAGATTCCCCTTAGCACGGTAATGTTTAGTCATTGGTTTATGAACCGGTGAACGCGAATCTTAGATATGGATCTATAGAGTTTGACATCCCCACTCGGGCTTGTCGCGCTAGCATTTAACGGGTGTTTAATACTTCGTAAACTTACGCACTCACCAAGTGTACTTTTAGGGGGTGATATTTATATTACTTTGTTAAGTTAGTTACCGGGTGCCCACGGATAAGCATATACTTTATCATACTGATTTGAAATACTGATTTAAAATGCTGATTTGAAGCACTGAAATCTTGTGGTCTACATTACATTACTGATTACAATCAAACTATAGCTCACCAACATTCGTGTTGACATTTTTAAGCATGTATTTCTCAGGTGCTTAGACGTTGTTGCTTCCGCTGTTAGACTTGCTGTTACAGTCATGGTGTTATAGACTTGCTGTTACAGACTCGCTGTGTTAGACTTCCGCTGCATTGTTTAGAGATGTCTCATTCATGGAACTTTTACTTTGCATTCACAACTTATGTTACATTTGAACAATGGTTTTGTAATGACCTATGGGTCACGTACTTATGTTAATACTTTCTATTCATAGAAGCACGTTATCTTTTGTAAAACATTTGACGTTGGTAAAAACGTTACTTTTTCATGAATGCAAAACTTGTTTTTAAACAGCATATAGCGTTGTAACCGTGGTTATTGTTGACACTACGATCTACTACAGTTTTGTGTACTGCAAATTGACTACCTAGGTTATTGTTGATGCTGTTTCGTACTACATGTCTTCTATTCACAATACCGACTTGGAAAATTTATCTTTCCTAGTTCAGATGTTTTTCTGAACCCTTTTCCCACTCGTCTAACCCTAAGGACTAGTATTGTAATCCACCTGTTACTACCGTTCTACCGTTCCAGAGATCGAAACATTACTTCACGCAATCTAGGAAGAGTACCCCTCGGATTATACGCCCACTAAAGTTGATCCTCGGAGGAGGAGATATGTGAGGACTTGTCGGAGTAACCGCACCTCGCCCCACCCCCCGAGCTCACCCTAATTAGCCACGTACAACGTATGAACATTAGAAGGTTGTTCAGTTTCCGCAAGTTGACCCGTATCCCGTACGCTTTCATGACTGTCACTTATCTCTTTCATTCTTCACCACTACTCCATGATCTAACGACACTTCTAGACTTAGATCCCTAACACTCTTAGGCATTGGAGAAGTCGGGAAGGCATCTCCTTTCATAAGGTCAGAGTGTCTTCTACTGATGCTCTACCATACCCAAAGACTTAGGAGTCGCCTCAAGACATATCGTAATACTACTTACTACACGTACAACTCGACACGAGACATAAATTAAATTTCTAGAAAGGAACCTAACGACATTACCTGAACCCGAACATTTTGAAGAAAATTTCGGGACTTTAGGAATTGATGCATGACCTACGGAACCTACGCACCCACACCGAGAAGCCGTGAGATTAATAATGTAAATTTTGTTTTGAGATAGCATAGATAAAGCACCGTTAGATTAAATTGAGTAGAACTTGAAGTGATCACGTTACATTGACCATATGGAGTGATATTGGAATGAACGTATGATTTAGTACGATATAATGACACCCGGCCAGCATGATTATGTTGAAGTAAATCATGCAGAAGTTCCAATGTTACTACATAAGGAATATGAAGTGATTCAAAGAAAATTTTGGTAGGAACCACTTGAGTATACGCATTATGGTCTGTTAGAGGTAGGGAAAGAATAACCACGTAGCCCAGATACTGTACAAGAAGGGCCTTGATTGCAGAATTGATAACCCGAAAATTTGTTATAGATATAGACACCCTGGACACTTAAGGGAAAAAGTTCTCAAATAGGAAAAACTTTGGACTTACTTGCGGTAGAGCAATCGTTATCTCAGCTATGGAGACTCGCATGGATCCTGATTTTAGTTAGGTTACGTTTTGTCACAATGTTTTATTGTCTCGAAGTTGTTTAATACTAGAGCGATAGAAACCTTATATCTAAGAACCTTAGTGTTATGACTAATAAGCCATTAACAACCATGAGAGTTAAGTATTCTATATGACAAGCTAATGGTAAGCTGGCAGAGATAGAGGAATAATTTAAGGTAGTACCTTAAAAATTAACAGGTGGGTCATCTGGAGATGACCTCATGTCAACAAAACTTGGAAGTTTTAAAGTAGTAGTTGGAAAGGATTAGTTACCTAAGCACAAGTAGATGTTATTTGATAAGATTGATAGAATTTTTCACGGTAGTATAATAAGATTTTGTTGGAATGAATCTTAAGAGTAACCTAACATCCATAAATTTGGGAAGTTTGATGTAATAGTTGGAATGGACTTTAGGATTAACCTAATACTCATCAGGTTAGGAAGCTTTGATATAATAGTTGGAACGGACTGGTTTTCAAGGATGAAAGCGAAAGTTATTTATAGTGAGAAGATTATTCGTATACCTCGCGAGAATGGTGAGCCATTAATAGTTTGCGGGGAGAGAAGTAGCCCGAAGCTGAACCTTATTAGTTGCATGAGGGCACAAAAGGTCATGAGAAAAGGGCGTTTTGCTACTTATGTTGGGAAGTATTTGAGGTCAAAGACCGAACACCAAAAGCCATCTGGGTTACTTCAACAACCCGAAACCCCACAATGGAAATGGGAAGGAATAACAATAGATTTCATCACGAAGCTACCAAAAATAGTAGGCGGTTATGACCCTATTTGGGTTATTGTTGACCGTCTCACCAAATCTGCTCACTTTCTAGCCATGAAAGAAACCGATACAATGGAAAAACTTGCACAACGATACATAAAGGAAATTGTATCACGTCACTTTAGCGATTCAGATTCTATATTAAAGACTACCCAAGAATCTTATTTGATACTTATTCTTACGCGACTCTAAATCCTAACTTATTCTGAGAGATTTCTTATTTGATGAAAATCACACCATCATCCTTCTTACTTCGATATTAGTCATACCAGTTCAAAATTTTCCAAAATCAATGGGTGGTTAATTCTCATCCTCATACTCTCCCATTCGTATCTCACTTATAAGCAACAGCTTCACACTTAAGCATTTTTGGTCGAAGGACTTATGCCCTACTAATAGTCATCAACCACATTTAAATGCAATAGTTTTCATTACCTCGTGACATTGTTGCTCAAATATCACCCAAAATTTTCAAAAATCTTTTACTCGATCCTCATCAATCTTTTTCCAACTTGTAACCTCCGAAATATGAAAATTTTGTTTGCCAAAATTTTTCACACACTATTTTACTGTGCGATCCTCTCGAAGTTTTATAAAAATAAATTTATTGCCATTCGTACAAATTTTTGAAATCGTATATGTTATATATAATAAAGTAAATAATTACTTATTTTTGACTAGTACATATGAAATTTTACTTTCACTTTTACAAATCAATTCTTTTATTCAAAGGATATTTTACTTAGAATAGTACATGTTGTACATAACTCTAGTTTACTAAGAACTTCATTTCTTTTCTTACATTGTCACCTTAAAAGATTTCTATAAAATTTTCGTTGCTTGTTATATAAAATTTCTCGTGTTATTCGTATCCAAGTCATCATGAAGACCTTACAACCGTCGAAATCAAGAGATTCATGTGTGTGTGTGTGTGTATGTGATAAAGGCACTTACTGCCACGTCATGCAGAGCCTTTGGGCATCCACTAACACTTAAACCATTCAAAAATTATTGCGTTACCCCAGGGATCTTATTTGCCACACCTATTGGAGCGATGCTCTTTCTTACATAACTCTAAGTCCTAACTTATTCCAGGGGATTCTCATTTAGTGATATTAACACCATCAGTATTCCGACTTTAATATTAGTCATAACCTGTTTGGCATTTTGCAAAGTCAAGAAGTGATTAACTTCTCGTCCTCATGCTCTATCCTTCATACCTCACTTTTTAGCAACGGCTTCGCACGTGAACATTTTTGGCCCAAAGACTTATGTCCTGATAATTATCAAAACTACATTGAATTCATTAGTTTTCATTACCTAGTAACATGTCACTCGATGATTCAAAGATTTTTCACTCGATCTTTTTCAACTCGTAACCTCTGAAATAATAAAAAAAAAAACTATGTTTATCAAAATTTTTACACGTTGTTTATTTGTGCGGTCCTCACGAGATTTATGGACAAATGAAAGTAATAAAATTTTTCTGTCACTTATACGATTTATAAAATCATATATGTATGTATATAATTAAGTTAATAAATTTACCTTTACTTATTTTGGTTAGTACATACTAAGTTATACCTTCAAATTATTTTTAAAAAAAATCGCTCCCTTATTGAGTTGTTTAACTTAAGTCAAATAGTTTTGTGCAAAATGGTACACATTGTACATACTTCTAAATTTACTAAGAACTTCGTTCAGTTTATGTTGTCACATCAAACGTTTAAAGGTTTTTCAAAACTTCCTTGGTTGATTTTATTAAAGGTTTTCGTATTAGACTACACCATGTATGGATCACACATCTTCTCGCCCTCCGTTAGGGATGAAGCTTACCATTAAGATCTTTGTTAAAAACTCTTGAGCCACTTTGGATGGCAGTTTTATAAAATTTGTTTGGAAGTCTTTGCGCTCATAAAATGTTCCTCTTAAGGTTAGACATGGCAAAAACGCGGGCCGATAAATCAGTTTTATGAGGTACACTCAGTGGTCACCCTATTGTAGGAAAGACACTAGGTGGGTTTCTACTCTCAATATTTCACGGCTAATCGCAACACCCTCGTAAACACCATCTCCATGAATTAGTATGTTGAGGTACAAGAAATCATTTTTTTTAGATTCTTTTCACTTGGAGTAAACCATTCTTTATGACCAAGGGTTCACGTATCTTCTCATCCGCGCATCCCCTTAAGTATAAGGATAAATTCAGTTCAACTCGCTCGTTGTACACAGAGTTCACTCTCATTCAAAGATCACACCTTTCGTGTGATTTTCTTTTGGAAATGTAATGTAAATTAATTTAAAAATCTTTGAATCTTGTTATCCTCTTGGAAGGGACTGCTTAAAACATCTATAACACTGATGTGGTTACTCTATATATTTCTTCCTTCGTTGGTTGCAACTATATGTTGTTCTAGTTGATGTTAACCCTAACTTCAGCGTGTAACTGAAAGCATATGGTTACATTATGGAACTGTGCTTTCATTCCATCCCAGGATAAGTTCAGATGCAGTATGTTAAACTGGGTGATATCTTTCATTGTTCGTTCCGACCGTCAGGAAGACACTATAAATAATTATGGCTTGCATTGCATGTAAGTCAGATTAGTCACTCTCAGCTAAAATTTCAATTCATTTATTCAAATGAAACGTTTCTTAAATATCGGGTTCTTTATGCCTATGGTCTCCTTCCGAAATTAAGGGGTTAGTAAAATACGTGGCTAACACTATCCAGACATCAAATCGCATGGTTGTGATCACCATGTTTTCCATTTTATCTGTCAGCTTTGTATTGCGACATAAGCGCTCAATGTTTTAGATGAGTTGGTAACATTCATGATGCATTCCATACATCCAGCTTACTGAAGATGCCTGCAAGGCTAAAAACATCATCTTTCCTTTTGTGGATATATATTCAGATGACATACTCATGTTAACAAGAAACGAAATCAATTTGTTGATCTCTAAGGTCAAGAGACTTAATTAATGGCATATACCTATTCTTACTTTTATACGCCCATGTACCTTTCAAGGTAAATCGCTCACTTCTGAGCCCACGAGTCTCTCGGAACTTTGATACACTCCTTCTTCTTCAAATTCGGTACAGTTGTTAGTCACTCCTCAAAATACTGGGATGAAATTTTCTTTAGCGGGTGGGTAATGTAACGACCCGACATTTTCGACTTATATTTTTGTGCTCTATACTTTCACAAAACTGCGTATTTGTGCGTACTGAGCTAGTTTATGCTCTGGGATCTTTATTCATGATTAATTACTTTCGTTAATATCTTACAATGTGTTATTAAGTGTTTAATCACTTAACTTGATCCTCGAATGCTTTTACGACCGTTAGTGTCACTTGACATTTAGAACGAGCTATGTACTTTGTACACGTTAAACTTTTGTCATAATTGGAATATTATGACTACTTAAAACTAATTGTTATTTTCCAATGACAATTACTTGGCTTATTGGTTGCTTAATTACGCTTAGTAATTTACTAATGCACACTAGTTGGTCTTAATGGACTTTTACCTTAATGGACTTAGGCACACCCTACTCTAGTTAATGGATCATTGAATTAACCCAACTTTAATGGATTTATGATCCATTAAGATGTAGGACAAAAATCCATTAAGATGAGCCAACATACTAGCATTTTTGTTAGCCACTACTACACATGTTGCATAGGATCCTAACAACAAGCACCACCTTTAGACCACCACCATGCAAAAAGTAAAAAGTTGTCCCCCTTGTCCCCCATGGTGCCTACGGTTTTGGAGACACCAAACCACCCCTCCACCACTATAAATATCAAGCCTTATTCATCCATTTCACACTTGATCTCATTCTCATTTTACACACACTTGCTCTCTAATTTTCTCTCTAGTCTTTCTCACACTAAAATTGTAAGTTTTTTAATTTTCTTCTTTTTCTCTTTTTCTTCTTAATCACGACATCATCATCATCATAAGATCAAGCTTTTTAGCTTTTTGATCTTGTTATATCTTGTAGATTCAAACTTTGATTTGAATCCTTCAAGAACATGAAAGATTCAAGCTTTCTAGCTTTGGATCTTCATTACTTTGATGGATCTAAGCTTTATAGCTTAAGATCACTTTATTTTTGTTAAAAGATCAAAACTTGTGTTTATGATCCTCATAAAACTTGAAGATCTAGCTTTATGCTTTAAAGATCTTCAAGAACATAAAAGATTCAAGCTTTCTAGCTTTGGATCTTCATTTCTTTGTTGGATCTAAGCTTTATAACTTAAGATCTCTTTATTTTTGTTAAAAGATCAAAACTTGTGTTTATGATCCTCATGAAACTTGAAGATCAAGCTTTTTGCTTTAAAGATCTTCAAGGACATAAAAGATTCAAGATTTCTAGCTTTGAAATCTCATAATTATTGTTAAGGGATCCAATCTTTCTAGCTTAGGGTCTCATTACTTTGTTTTATCAAATTTATGTAACTAAAAGTCTTGCTTGTTTGATTGAATCAAAGTTTGTAGCTTTAAATTTTAGAACTTGTATTTGTGTTGAGACTAAGAACATGATGTAACCTTGGTTCATCATCCATCTAAAACTCTTAAGTGAGTTGTATTTCTCCTTAGTCTTGACATGGTGTGTTGATGGTTGAAACTTGGTCAAAGTGATGCTAAAACATCAAAGAGTTGTACACTTGAGGCTTATACGCATGAAGGATGAGAACCGTGATAAGCATCAAGCACCAAGAAACCCACTGGAGCACTTGTTTTCTGTTTTTCAGGGTCTGATCAGACACCTTGGACTTCTGGAAAGTTGATTTCCAGATATTTCGGTTCGAGTAGATGATTTTTCGTTTAAGACTCGCCTAAATCCATTATACGATTTAGGATTTATAGCCTTCCGAAAATCACTACGCCTTTGTAATGACGTGCTGAAATTTCTGACCTACTCGCGCTTGAACCGTCGCCACGGTCAAACGACATCGAGTTAGGATCTGAAAATTTGATAACGGTAAGAGGACTCACATACGGAGCTTGGTATAGAGGTCGTAGCAGCTGTCTGAAGTCAGCCTTTGTTTCGATCTCTATTCTTGTTGAAAACTTACTTTACCTTTTACGTATGATGATGATGATGATACTTAAGACTTAACTTATTTACTTTTAAACTTTTGGGGACGATTTACTGACTTAGTAACCATTGACTTAGGTTGAGGACCTTTTGGATCGACCAACTTACTTGTTTGGACCGACTTACTACTTGCTTACATTTTCGTATCGATTTTACAGCACATTCACTGTGAGTTATAGCTCCCTTTTTACTTTAACTATTTTTGAGACTGAGAATACATGCGCTTTTTATGTTTTAACATACTAGACACGAGTACTTCAACTTTATATATGTGTGGGTGATATAACGGCACAAAGATTCTGTGACGACTCGGATTTTTCCGACTACTTGATTACACTATCTACATGATTTAATAATTCCGACTTGATAAGCAATGAATTTTAATAAGTCTTGAACCTCCGGAAAGAGTTTTACACAAGCTTTTGGTCACCCTTTTATTCCTACGATTCACGAACGTCATAACTTGTATGTATATATATGTATATATATATATATATATATATATATATATATATATATATATATATATATATATATATATATATATATATATATATATATATATATATATATTTAACTTGAAAATATGATAATTAAATATCTCATTAAGTATATTAACAAGGTATTATATATACATTCTCATACTACTAATTTAAAGATTTTTCGAACAGTATATATGTTACTTTTTAAACGACGAAATTAACTTATGTTAAAATGTATTTACATACAATGTATTATGTTAAAATGTATTTACATACAATGAGTATAAATACACTTAATAATATACAAATACAGATAAGGGATAACTATATTCGTATTTCCGTTCATTTTTCTCAAGAATGCTACTTGTATATATACGGTATTTATACGGTATTTATACGCGTATTATACGCAGCTTCTAGAAGTATTTACTATTGGTATATACCAATAGAAATCTGCATGATTGATATATTATGTCATGCATGACATTATCAATCTTATTATGTCATGCATGACAACATCAATTTAACTTTACTTGATATATTAGTAAAAAAAAAGACAACATAAGTTGTCTATAAATACCTTAAAAACGTTTTTATGCATACACCCATTTTTCCATTCCATTTTCTCATTCATACTCTCTAAATTCTCTCTCAAAATACTCCCATCTTCATACTAGATCATCCCCAAGCATTTTCTTCATCTTTTAGCCTCAAAAACAATCTATAATCATCATATAAGAAGCAATCAAGAACACTTACTTTGATTCAAGTTTTGCTTCCAAGTTTGGTATCTTTAAGCACCAATTCAAAGAGTTTTTCAAGCTCTAGAAATCCTCTTCATATTCAGCTACTTATCTTTCTTAAATCAAGGTTCATGAATCCAAGGACGTCGGCTGTATTTTAATAAGTTGGAAACTTGTTAAAACTATACTTTTACGACAGTGAGTATATAGTCCCATTTTTAACTCTATAAATATTTTGGGATGAGAATTCATGCAGCTTTTGTTTTTCGAAATAGACACAAGTACTTAAATATTTATTCTATGTTGAGTTGTACCTTTGTATATATCCCTAATAGTCTGGTAACTATTTGTTACATATGGTTAATATGTAAGCGCGAATCCTATTGATAGATCTATCGGGTTTGACAACCCCACTCGGGCTAGTTAGCACTAGTTCATAACGGGTGTTTAGTACTTCGTTTTACTACACTTGGTACGGTGTAGAGATAACTTTGAAAAGGGAATATGCACGGAAAACATCTGTTAAGTATAGTTACTGGGCGCTCAACAACATATAGAATATCTTTGCAGAAACGTTTATAACATGAAATCTTGTGGTCTATTATTATATCTTATGCTGGCTTTAAAACCTATATCTCACCAACCTTTGTGTTGACAGTTTAAGCATGTTTATTCTCAGGTCTTTAAAAGTCTTCCGCTGATTGCTTGCTCATGGTGTTGCGTGGCGTCGTTCATGCTTATGTTTAAAGAAAGTTGCATTCTAATAAACGTTATCTTTGTCATGTAATATATTTGGCTATTGTGCCTACGTTGTAATGTTCTAAAACTTATGTATTCGGGGATCATTTCTCAAATGATCGCCCACATGTTTAAAACTTTCATTTATAAATGAAAGGTTTGGTCGTTAGGAAATAAGAATGCAATATTTTATAAAACGTATCATATAGAGGTCAAATACCTCGCTATTAAGATCAATGAATAACGTACCTCGTTTATAGTAATATGGACGGGTCATTTCAGTTAGTATCAGAGCAGAGGTCTTAGCGAACCAGAAATTGCATTAGTGTGTCTGACCGGTATTTGTTAGGATGCATTAGTGAGTCTGGACTTTGACCGAACTTGTTTTTGAAAACTATTGCTTATCATTTGTGGTCGGGAATTGAATATTATATCATGTAAATATTATGTGATATATTTCTAATGTGATAGTTAATGTGTGATAGATGTCTACTTCTAGCACCAATCTCATTATCACAATCAGTGACTCCGAAGATGAATCTCCAGCAAAAGTACCAGTCATCGACTTATCTGATGACGATGATCCGAAAGAAATCATCTATATAACTGATGACGATGATGACCTGGAGTTGGACGAATTTTGGGAAGATTCACAAATCCCAGAGGAACCGAAGGAGGAACCTGAGGAGAACGAAGTAAAAGAAAATACAGAGGCAGAATTTAATAAGGAAAAGGAACTTGTGGTCCGCCCACCAGAATTTCCTGATCCGGAGTATAATAAAAGATTTATTGCTAAAAGTGAACCTAACACTTCTACCCCTAGTCATCCTCCTGTTATTAACTCTATTGAGGCACCATCCCGACCAAGGTACAAACGTACCGCTAGAATGAGAACGATGTCAGTAGCTGAGACGCGAAAACTCTTTGGTTTCCCAGATCCCGCAGATTTCCCAGATTTGTCCCAAAACAATAAGAAGTCTCGTCATTTTTAATCTGTCCCAGAAGCTACCATACTTCACGTCTTGTATAATAGTTATCGTGTGCTATATTTTATCTTACCTATGTTTTATGTAAAATAGTGGTATTGTATTTTGTAAAATATTGTACCAAAAGTTTAAGCATGAAGTACTAATGTATTAAGTTTTTCATGATAGAATATTATCTTGATTGTAGTAGTTAATTTGTGTACTAGCTATTAAGTATGAACTTTAACGGGTAGGTACTACCCGAACTGCAATTATAAAATGCCAATAAGAAGAAAAGAGGCTTTTATAAAAATTAGTTCATATTATTAGTATGCTACAAAGTACTATTAACTACTTATAATATTCTATATATGATTAATTTATATCATTTGGCTATTTTTGAAGGAAATGGCTCCAGTTAACAAACAGCACATGAACATGAGCGAGGAAGATTTCCGTAGTTTTCTTACTGCAAATGTAACTGCGGTATTGGATGCACTTAACAAAAACAACCAGTCAGGGTCTAGCAGTGGAACTCATCATGGTACAACAGAAAACGGTGTAAGATGTTCCTACAAAACTTTCATGAGTTGTAAACCCCATGAATTTGAAGGAACGGAAGGTCCAGTTGGACTAAAGCGTTGGATTGAAAAAGTAGAAGCTGTTTTTGCTATAAGTAATTGTGCAGAAGAAGACCGCGTAAAATATGCTTCTCATACTTTCAAAAATAACGCTTTAACATGGTGGAATACCTACCTAGCAAACGTGGGGGAGAATACTGCTTACGCCCTACCTTGGGCAGCATTTAAACACTTGTTGTGTGAGCATTATCGCCCCCAGAACGAGATGAATAAATTGAAAGCAGAGTTGAGGGAATTGCGCACCAAGGGTGATAACATCACTGCCTACGAGCAACGGTTCACAGAGCTAGCGTTAATGTGTCCTGGAGTATTTGAAGATGAAGAAGCAAAAGTTGAACAGTTTGTGAAAGGATTACCTGAGATAATCCAAGAAAATGTAAGTGCATCTAATCCAACAACAATGTACGAAGCAAGCAAGATGGCCCATAAGTTAATGGACCAAATCAAAGAAAGAAATAAGGAAAAGGTGGCTGCCGAGGCCAAAACAAATGACCACAAGAGGAAGAATGACAATCGTGATAGGAATCACAACTATCAACCCCACAACAAGAAGCAGGAAGTCTCGCAGGGTGTGAGTAACGAGAGGAACCAGAATACCTACCAGGGGAAACAACCTCAATGCCAGAAATGCAAGAGACACCACTTTGGGAATTGCACGATGGTGTATAAAAATTGCAACAAAGTAGGGCATCAAATTCAAAATTGTAGGTTTCCTCTCACAGATGTTAATAAAGCCACTCATGAAGCTGTTGTTTGTTATGGGTGCTGAAAAAAGGGCCATTACAAGAACAAGTGCCCGAACCAAAAGAGTGAATATGGTACAGTCCGTGGAAGAGCATTTAATATAAATGCTAATGATGCACGAGAAGACCCGGAGCTTATTACGGGTACGTTTACTATCAATGAATTACCTGCCTATATTTTATTTGATACGGGTGCCGATAGAAGTTATGTAAGTAAAGAATTTTGCTCTAAACTAGATTGCCCCTTAGTGCCCCTGGAGGATAAATGTATTGTAGAATTAGCAAATGGTAAACTAGTTAAAGCTGATAAAATCTGTCGTAAATGTAAGCTTAAATTAACTAGTGAGACATTTGTAATTGATTTGATACCTGTTGAGTTGGGGTGTTTTGATGTAATTATTGGTATGGATTGGATGTCTAAGATGAGAGCGGAAGTTGTTTGTTATAAAAAGGCGATTGGTTTTCCCTGCGTGAACGGGAAACCATTGATGGTGTTCGGAGAAAAGGGTAATCATAAGCTAAACTTTATTAGCTGTTTAAAGGCCCAAAAGTGCATAAAGAAGGGATGCTATGCTATCTTAGCACATGTGAAGAAGATCGACACGAAGGAGAATAGCATTAGTGACATGCTTGTGGTAAGAGATTTTCCCGAAGTATTTCCGGAAGAATTACCGGGATTACCTCCGCATAGATCTGTATTTCGAATAGATCTAGTACCGAGAGCTGCACCGGTGGCTCGTGCTCCGTATAGACTCGCACCGTCTGAAATGAAAGAACTACAAAGTCAGTTGCGGGAATTGTTAGATCGTGGATTTATTCGACCGAGTACTTCACCATGGGGAGCTCCGATCCTGTTCGTTAAGAAGAAAGACGGATCCTTCCGAATGTGTATAGACTACCGCGAGTTAAACAAGCTAACTATCAAGAATCGGTACCCATTGCCGAGAATTGATGACTTTTTTGATCAGCTGCAAGGATCACGTGTTTACTCCAAAATTGACCTAAGATCGGGTTACCATCAGTTGCGAGTAAAAGAAGAAGATATTCCGAAGACCACATTTAGAACACGCTACGGTCACTACGAATTTTTGGTCATGCCGTTCGGGTTGACAAACGCACCTGCTGTATTTATGGACCTCATGAATCGAGTATGTAGTCCGTATTTAGATAAATTTGTTATCGTCTTTATTGATGACATTCTTATTTACTCCAATAACGAACAAGAACACGATCAACATTTAAGGTTGGTGCTGGAATTGTTAAGAAAAGAACAGTTATATGCCAAATTTTCTAAGTGCGCATTTTGGTTGAAGGAAGTACAATTCCTTGGTTACATCGTTAGCAGTCAAGGAATTCAGGTTGATCCCGCGAAGGTCGAAGCCATTGAAAAATGGGAAACCCCAAAGACTCCGACATAGATACGCCAATTTTTGGGCTTAGCTGGTTATTATAGAAGGTTTATTCAAGATTTTTCCCGAATAGCCAAAGCATTGACAGCGTTAACACACAAAGGGAAGAAGTATGAATGGACCTCAGAGCAGGAAACTGCATTCCAGCTATTGAAAAAGAAACTAACTTCGGCGCCTATTTTATCATTACGTGAAGGAAATAAAGACTTCGTAATTTATTGTGACACATCGCGACAAGGTTTTGGTTGTGTTCTCATGCAACGAACAAAGGTTATTGCTTACGCCTCTCGACAGTTGAAAACTCATGAACGGAATTATACGACACATGATTTGGAGTTAGGAGCAGTTGTTTTTGCATTGAAAATGTGGAGACACTACTTATATGGGGTCAAATGTACAGTGTACACTGATCACAAAAGTCTTCAACACATATTCGATCAAAAACAATTGAATATGAGGCAACGACGATGGGTTGAGCTAATAAACGACTACGATTGTGAAATTCGTTATCATCCCGGGAAAGCAAATGTAGTAGCTGACGCTTTAAGCAGGAAAGAAAGAGAACCGATTCGAGTACGAACAATGAATATGAAAATTCGTACGAACCTCACCTCACAAATAAAGGAGGCTCAACGAGGAGCTCTTACTGAAGAAAACTTTGGAAATGAGATGCTCAAGGGTTTAGACAAGCAACTTGATATACGAGAAGACGAAATCCGGTATTTTAATGGACGCATTTGGGTACCAAGGTTTAAAGGGTTAATAAAATTGGTTTTGGACGAGGCGCATAAGACGAGATACTCGATACATCCCGGAGCTGGAAAGATGTATCAAGATCTTAAGACACATTTCTGGTGGCCTAATTTAAAGGCAGATATTGCAACATATATAGGGGAGTGTTTAACTTGCTCCAAAGTTAAGGCAGAACACCAGAAACCATCAGGGTTGCTTCAACAGCCAGAAATCCCAGAATGGAAATGGGAATGTATAACCATGGATTTCATCACGAAGCTACCAAAGACTGCATGGGGTTATGACACCATCTGGGTAATTGTCGAACGTCTCACCAAATCTGCACATTTCCTGCCTATGAAGGAAATGGATAAGATGGAGAAATTGGTACGATTATACATGAAGGAAGTCATTTCAAGACATGGAGTACCTATCTCCATTATATCCGATCGCGATAGTAGGTTTACGTCAAGGTTCTGGCAATCACTACATGAAGCTCTAGGAACTCGTTTGGATATGAGCACTGCATATCATCCTCAAACCGATGGGCAAAGCAAAAGGACCATTCAGACTCTTGAAGACATGCTTAGAGCATGTGTGATCGATTTTGGGAACGGATGGGATAAGTATTTACCATTGGCAGAATTCTTGTATAACAACAGTTATCATACGAGCATTAATGCTGCACCATTCGAAGCACTTTATGGAAGAAAGTGTAGATCCCCTATCTGTTGGAATGATGTAGGTGACAGACAACTTACTGGTCCTGAGATCATACATGAGACAACCGAAAAGATTGTGCAAATCAATGACAGATTGAGAACTGCTCAAAGTCATCAAAAGAGCTACGCTGATGTTCGAAGAAAGCTATTGGAATTTCAGGTTGGTGACATGGTTATGTTAAAAGTGTCACCTTGGAAAGGTGTGATACGCTTTAGCAAGAGGGGTAAACTTAACCCAAGGTACGTAGGGCCGTTTAAAATCATCGAACGCATTGGACCGGTGACCTATCGACTTGAGTTACCTCAATAACTTGCCGGGGTACATAACACCTTTCATGTTTCAAACTTGAAGAAATGCCTTGCAAAAGAAGACCTCACTATTCTGCTCGAAGAAATCCAAATCGATGAAAAGTTACATTTTATCGAAGAACCCGTCGAAATTATGGACCGGGAAGTCAAGCGACTCAAACAAAGCAACATACCGATTGTTAGAGTCCGATGGAATGCTCGGAGAGGACCCGAGTTCACTTGGGAACGAGAAGATCAGATGAAGCAGAAGTACCCACATCTATTTACTGATATCATACGTTGAATAGGTACTACTTTAAATTTCGTGACGAAATTTCTTTAACGGGTAGGTACTGTGACGACTCGGATTTTTCCGACTACTTGATTACACTATCTACATGATTTAATAATTCCGACTTGATAAGCAATGAATTTTAATAAGTCTTGAACCTCCGGAAAGAGTTTTACACAAGCTTTTGGTCACCCTTTTATTCCTACGATTCACGAACGTCATAACTTGTATGTATATATATATATATATATATATATATATATATATATATATATATATATATATATATATATATATATTTAACTTGAAAATATGATAATTAAATATCCCATTAAGTATATTAACAAGGTATTATATATACATTCTCATACTACTAATTTAAAGAGTTTTCGAACAGTATATATGTTACTTTTTAAACGACGAAATTAACTTATGTTAAAATGTATTTACATACAATGTATTATGTTAAAATGTATTTACATACAATGAGTATAAATACACTTAATAATATACAAATACAGATAAGGGATAGCTATATTCGTATTTCCGTTCATTTTTCTCAAGAATGCTACTTGTATCTATATGGTATTTATACGATATTTATACGCATATTATACGCAGCTTCTAGAAGTATTTACTATTGGTATATACCAATAGAAATCTGCATGATTGATATATTATGTCATGCATGACATTATCAATCTTATTATGTCATGCATGACAACATCAATTTAACTTTACTTGATATTAGTCAAAAAAAGACAACATAAGTTGTCTATAAATACCTTAAAAACGTTTTTATGCATACACCCATTTTTCCATTCCATTTTCTCATTCATACTCTCTAAATTCTCTCTCAAAATACTCCCATCTTCATACTAGATCATCCCCAAGCATTTTCTTCATCTTTTAGCCTCAAAAACAATCTATAATCATCATATAAAAAGCAATCAAGGACACTTACTTTGATTCAAGTTTTGCTTCCAAGTTTGGTATCTTTAAGCACCAATTCAAGGAGTTTTTCAAGCTCTAAAAATCCTCTTCATATTCAGCTACTTATCTTTCTTAAATCAAGGTTCGTGAATCCAAGGACGTCGGCTGTATTTTAATAAGTTGGAAACTTGTTAAAACTATACTTTTACGACAGTGAGTATATAGTCCCATTTTTAACTCTATAAATATTTTGGGATGAGAATTCATGCATCTTTTGTTTTTCGAAATAGACACAAGTACTTAAATATTTATTCTATGTTGAGTTGTACCTTTGTATATATCCCTAATAGTCTGGTAACTATTTGTTACATATGGTTAATATGTAAGCGCGAATCCTATTGATAGATCTATCGGGTTTGACAACCCCACTCGGGCTAGTTAGCACTAGTTCATAACGGGTGTTTAGTACTTCGTTTTACTACACTTGGTACGGTGTAGAGATAACTTTGAAAAGGGAATATGCACGGAAAACATCTGTTAAGTATAGTTACTGGGCGCTCAACAACTTATATAATATCTTTGCAGAAATGTTTATAACATGAAATCTTGTGGTCTATTATTATATCTTATGCTGGCTTTAAAACCTATATCTCACCAACCTTTGTGTTGACAGTTTAAGCATGTTTATTCTCAGGACTTTAAAAGTCTTCCGCTGATTGCTTGCTCATGGTGTTGCGTGGCGTCGTTCATGCTTGTGTTTAAAGAATGTTGCATTCTAATAAACGTTATCTTTGTCATGTAATATATTTGGCTATTATGCCTACGTTGTAATGTTCCAAAACTTATGTATTCAGGGATCATTTCTCAAATGATCGCCCACATGTTTAAAACTTTCATTTATAAATGAAAGGTTTGGTCGTTAGGAAATAAGAATGCAATATTTTATAAAACGTATCATATAGAGGTCAAATACCTCGCTATTGAGATCAATGAATAACGTACCTCGTTTATAGTAATATGGATGGGTCGTTTCAGATTCCCTTAGCACGGTAACGTTTAGTCATTGGTTTATGAACCGGTGAACGCGAATCTTAGATATGGATCCATAGGGTTTGACATCCCCACTCGGGCTAGTCGCGCTAGCATTTAACGGGTGTTTAATACTTCGTAAACTTACGCACTCGCCAAGTTTACTTTTAGGGGCGATATTTATATTACTTTGTTAAGTTAGTTACCGGGTGCCCACGGATAAGCATATACTTTATCATACTGATTTGAAATACTGATTTGAAATATTGATTTGAAGCACTGAAATCTCGTGGTCTACATTACATTACTGATTACAATCAAACTATAGCTCACCAACATTCGTGTTGACATTTTTAAGCATGTATTTCTCAGGTGCTTAGACGTTGTTGCTTCCGCTGTTAGACTTGCTGTTATAGTCTTGGTGTTATAGACTTGCTGTTACAGACTCGCTGTGTTAGACTTCCGCTGCATTGTTTAGAGATGTCTCAATCATGGAACTTTTACTTTGCATTCACAACTTATGTTACATTTGAACAATGGTTTTTTAATGACCTTTGGGTCACGTACTTATGTTAATGCTTTCTATTCATAGAAGCACGTTATCTTTTGTAAAACATTTGACGTTGGTAAAAACGTTACTTTTTCATGAATGCAAAACTTGTTTTTAAACAGCATATAGTGTTGTAACCGTGTAATGATCCTATTGTTGATGATTCGTACACGTTGATTTTGTACGGGGCGTCACAATATTTTGCTTTGCTTGAGTCCTTTAACCTCACAATCCATTATTTCGACGGGTTCTTTAACGAATTGTAGTTTTTTGTTAATCTTAATTTCGTCTAAAGGAATAGTGAGATCTTCTTTAGCTAAGAATTACTTCAAATTCGAGACGTGGAAGGTATTATGTACACTAGCGAGTTGTTGAGGTAATTCAAGTCGGTAAGCTACCGGTCCCACACGATCAATAATTTTAAATGGACCAATGTATCTCGGGCTTAGTTTCCCCCGTTTACCAAAGCGAACGATGCCTTTTCAAGGTGATACCTTAAGCATGACCATGTCACCAATCTCAAATTCTAAAGATTTTCTTCTCACGTCCGCGTAGCTCTTTTGTCGACTCTGGGCGGTTTTCAACCGTTATTGAATTTGAATGATTTTCTCAGTAGTTTCTTGGATTATCTCCGGACCCGTAATCTATTTATCCCCCACCTCACTCCAACAAATCGGAGACCTGCACTTTCTACCATAAAGTGCCTCAAACTGTGCCGCCTCAATACTTGAGTGGTAGTTGTTGTTGTAGGAAAATTCTGCTAACGATAGATGTCGATCCCAACCATTTCCAAAATCAATAACACATGCTCGTAGCATGTCTTCAAGTGTCTGTATTGGCCTTTCGCTTTGCTCATCTGTTTGTGGATGATAAGCAGTACTCATGTCTAGACGAGTTCCAATGCTTGATGTAACGACTGCCAAAATCTTGAAATGAACCTGCCATCACGATCAGAGATGATAGAGATTGGTATTCCATGTTTGGAGACGACTTCCTTCAAGTATAGTCGTGCCAACTTCTCCATTTTATCATCTTCTCTCATTGGTAGAAAGTGTACTGACTTGGTAAGACGATCGACTATTACCCAAATTGTATCATAACCACTTGCAGTCCTTGGCAATTTAGTAATGAAATCCATGGCAATGTTTTCCCATTTCCATTCCGGGATTTCAGGTTGTTGAAGTAGACCTGATGGTTTTTGATGTTCGGCTTTGACTTTAAAACAAGTCAAACATTCCCCTACGTATGTAGCAATATCGGATTTCATACCCGGCTACCAAAAGTGTTTCTTGAGGTCTTGGTACATTTTTCCCACTCCAGGATGTATTGAGTATCTGGTTTTATATGCTTCCCTAAGTACCATTTCTCTTGAATCCCCAAACTTTGGTACCCAAATTCTTTTAGCCAAATACCGGGTTCCATCCTCTCGAATAGTAAGCTGTTTCTCCAATCCTTTATGTATTTCATTCTCAAAACTTCCTCATTTTAAAATCTCCTGTTGCGCCTCCTTTATTCAAGTAGTAAGGTTAGTATGAATAATTATATTCATAGCTTTTACTCGAATAGGTTCCCTGTCCTTTCTACTCAAGGCGTCGGCTACCACATTTGTCTTCCACGGGTGGTAACGAATCTCAAAGTCGTAATCATTTAACAGCTCAATCCACCTACGCTGCCTCATATTCAGTTGTTTTTGATCAAATATATGTTGGAGACTTTTGTGGTCGGTATATATGATACATTTGACCCCATATAAGTAGTGCCTCCACATCTTTAATGCAAAAACAACAGCACCCAATTCCAAATCGTGAGTCGTATAATTCTGCTAGTGAATCTTCAATTGTCTAGACGCATAAGCAATTACCTTCGTTCGTTGCATTAATACACAACCGAGACCTCGCTTTGAAGTGTCACAATAAATCACAAAATCATCATTCCCTTCAGGCAATGACAATATAGGTGCCGTAGTTAACTTTTTCTTCAACAATTGAAACGCTTTCTCTTGCTCATTCTTCCATTCAAATTTCTTCGCCTTATGTGTTAATGCAGTCAGGGGTTTTGCTACTTTGGAAAAATCTTAGATGAATCTTCTGTAGTAACCAGCCAATCCCAAAAATTGGCGTATGTACGTTGGAGTTTTCGTGGTTTCCCATTTTTCAACGGTTTCAATCTTTGCCGGATTAACCTGAATACCTTCTTTGTTCACTACGTGATCGAGGAATTGAACTTCTTTCAACCAAAATGCACACTTAGAAAACTTAGCGTACAGTTCTTCCTTCCTCAACAATTCTAGCACCATTCTCAAATGTTCTTCGTGCTCTTGGTCATTCTTAGAGTAAATAAGTATGTCATCGATGAAAACAATGACAAACTTGTCAAGATATGGTCCACACACTAGGTTTATAAGGTCCATGAACACAGCTGGTGCGTTAGTCAATCCAAATAGCATAACCATAAACTCATAATGACCATAACGCGTTCTGAAAGCAGTCTTTGGAATGTCATCCTCCTTTACTCGCATTTGATGATAACCGAAACGTAAATCAATCTTCGAATAAACTGACCAACCTTGTAGTTGATTAAATAAGTCGTCGATTCTCGGTAGTGGATAACGGTTCTTGATGGTAAGCTTGTTCAACTCTCGATAGTCGATAAACAACCAGAATGTACCATGTTTCTTCTTGACAAACAAAACAGGAGCTCCCCACGGTGATGTGCTTGGTCGAATGAAACCATGCTCCAACAGTTCTTGTAATTGGCTTTGTAATTCCTTCATTTCGTTGGGTGCAAATCTGTAAGGAGCACGAGCAATCGGTGCAGCTCCTGGTACAAGGTCTATTTGAAATTCAACGGATCAGTGTGGGGGTAGTCCTGGTAATTCTTTCGGAAATACATCGGGAAATTCTTTTGCGACGAAAACATCATTTATGTTCTTTTCTTTGGGTTTGACCTTCTCGACGTGCGCTAAAATTGCATAGCAACCTTTCCTTATTAGCTTTTGCGCCTTCAAGCTACTAATAAGATTTAACTTCGCGTTGCTCTTTTCTCCGTACACCATTAAGGGTTTTCCCTTTTCGCGCAGAATGCGAATCGCATTCTTGTAACAAACGACCTCTGCTCTTTCCTTTTTCAACCAGTCCATGCAAATTATCACATCAAAACTCCCTAACTCTACTGGTATTAAATTAATTTTTAAACGTTTCGCCAACCAGTTTAATTTTTCGGTTCCGGCATATTTTATCGGCTTTAATTAATTTTCCGTTTGCTAATTTGAGTAAAAACTTATTATCCAAAGGTGTTAATGGACAATTTAGTTTAGCACAAAAATCTTTACTCATATAGCTTCTATCCGCACCCGAATCAAATAAAACATAAGCAGGTTTTTCATCAATAAAAAAGGTACCCGTAACAAGCTCTGGGTCTTCCTGCACTTCTGCCGCATTGATGTTGAAGACTCTTCCACGGCCTTGCCCATTAGTATTCTCTTGGTTCGGGCAATTACTCCTAATGTGGCCCGGTTTTCCACATCCATAACAAACAACGGCGGCATTATTTATTCCGACATTATTTGTTCCTTTAATTCTGTTAGTCATTGGTCCGTAGACTTCACACTTCGCTGCACCATGACCATTTCTATTACACTTGGTACATGATGTCGTACAGAACCAAGTAGGGTGGTATCCTTCACACTTTGGCATGGATTTTTGTGCCTCTTGTTGTTATTGGGATTGTTGTTGTTACGATTGTTATTGTTGTTGTTGGGATTATTACTGTTGTGGTTGTTATTGTTTTTTGGACGGTTGTTGTAGTTGTTGTTGGGATTACGATTGTTGTTGTTGCGATTGTGGTTGCGGTTAATGTTTCGATTGTTATTGTGATTGTTGTTGTGATTGTTATTGTTATTGTATTGGTGACCTTTGTCACCATTATCTTCCCACTTCCTCTTACCTACTTTTATTTTGGCCTCCTCGGTCGCCAATTCCTTATTTCTTCCTTCAATCTGGCCCATGAGTTTGTGAGCCATTCGACTTGTCTTCTGCATTGAGGTAGGTGCAGATGCACTTACATTCTCCTGAATCCTTACTGGCAGCCCCTTCACATATGCGTCAATCTGTTCTTCTTCGTCTTCAAACACTCCTAGGCACAACATAGATTACTCTGTGAATCGTCGCTCATATGAGGTGATATCATACCCCTGACTTTTTAATTCTCTAAGCTCCGCCTTGAACTTATTGACTTCATTCCTGGGACGGTACTACTCATTCAACATGTGTTTGAATGCAGACCACAGTAGCGCGTAAGTAGTATCTTGTCCCACCTGCTCCAGATAGGTGTTCCACCATGTTAGCGCAGTACCTGTGAAAGTATGTGATGTGCAAAAGTGTGCAGTGCTTAATTTTCCTTTCAAACTTTTAAATTTATAAAACCTTTATTAATACACTTTTAACACCCTAACGAGCAACAAAACCCGATCAGAGGTAGTATTTTTGGTTATCATCCCAAGAGAGCGTAGATGCGTTATAAGTTGTTTTATTCTATAGTTTAATTCTTATTAAAGAATTAAAGATATATTTTTATGTCTTTTATGGGATAGATTTATCTCTTAGGGAAGAGATGCTTTTTAAGATAAACAAAATAATAAAATAAAGCAAGAAACTTAAAATACAAAATAAACAAATAAAAGTAAAAGTAGTTACATGAACAACCAACTCATAAGGAAATCATATTAGACAAGTTTCATGACTTATATTAACACAAAGCAGAATAACAATAATAGACCAATTATTATCCCTAGATAGGCTAAGCTAAGTGTCGCATATAATTAAACAAGTAGGAATTAAAGCATATGCTAGATATGTGATGTGCATAACTAACATCTTAATTCTTCATGTTCAATTCAATTACATGATACATACCATTCTTGTGATGAGGATCAATATGCAAATAGACTGACAAATCATATAAGCTATTAAACACCAAGTAGATCAACTCAAGTTACTAGTTGAAAGTCAATTACTACTAAGTTCTCATGCAATCATTAATTAAACAAATCCAAACAAAGGTTCTTCGATTAAGCCTAACAAAATCAAACTCTATTATAAAGGCGTAATTCTAATTTAACAAGTTTATCACCATTATGCTGTTTAACCTAGTTGCATGCAATTCAATTTTACAAGTTTGATGGACTAGATCTAAACAAGTAGCATGAATCGAATAATAGATTATCGGATTAAGTACAATTCAACCCTAAAATCATGTTATTTAATCATTAAGCATGACAAACAAGTATATTAAAGCAAAAAAGATTTAAAACAGTTCAAATATCATCATAGTAACTCGACCATACAGATATGGAAAAGAACCAGAAACTGTAGGATGAAGCACACGAAGCCGAAGGCTTCCTGCCCGCCAAGCCGGCGGCTTGGGGTTGTGAGGCCGGCGGCTTCATCTGATTCCCATATGAAGTTCAGTTTTCATCCACGTAACCACTATGAACGTTTAGTTCATAACAGAAGATGAACAGAAACGATTACAGTAAATAAAATAGATAAAACAGTAAAATAAGGATAGAATCATACCTTGAAAAGATAGATGTAATAAACTTGAATTAAAAACATGAATGAATCTTGTTTACAATGAATAAATCTAACCTAAGGGTTTAGAAAAAACCCTAAAAATAAAAACGAACTAACTAAAATTATTGAATTCTGAAAAACTGCATGTGAAAACTGAGACCAGAGGCCTTTATTTATAATGTTCAGGGACGGTGGCCAAGTCGGAGGCTTCAGTGGGAAGCCGGCGGCTTGCCTTAGGTCGGTGACTCCTTTCGCAAGTTAAATTTAATCGCAAGCACAAATCTTTTAACCGTCATAACTAAGCCGGCGGCTTCAGGGAAGGCCGGCGGCTTCAAAGATCCGCCAAATCTTTCTGATTTTGTTTTCATTTTTACTTGAACTTGGTTGATAAGTTGAGAAACCGTGTTCATTAGGTCGGCGGTTTCAAGATGAAGCCGGCAGCTTCATTGCCTTTTTGCTTAATCAACAAGTTCTTTCAATTTCACAGAGATTCTGGCATATTCAGCTCCAAGCCGGCGTTTCAGTGAATCCATGATGGCGGCTTCCTTAGCCTTTCTGCAATTTCCTGTGTTTTTGATCCTGTTCGATACATAACTTTGATAAAATCATTAGAAATACCTTTTTCCCATTTTTACCCATTTTAGCGTGTTTTAGGATAAAAATGACTCTAAAATACTAAGATAACTTCTCAAAATATTATTAAAAAACTGTATAATTTAGGAGTTATCAAATTCCCCACACTTAAACCTTTACTTGTCCTCAAGTAAACCTTATAAATTATATCATGGGTATTTAAATTAAAGTAAAATTGCAAAGTCAAAGATATGTCTTAATAAGAAGTTAGTGTTTATTATTCGTAAGAACTAGTCTGAACCAGACCAAGGATTACAAGTAGTCCTAATGTTTATTAAGTCATATTTATACAAGTTGGTCATCATTGGACTCTTTTGTTTTCTAACCAGAATTTTTATAAGTGTATGGTTCTCATTGGAACGCTTTTCTTTTGTTGGCCTTCATTGGGCTCTTTTTCCTTTCATTTCTTTTGCTTCCATGCTTAGATTTTTAGCTTTACACTTTAACAATTTTTCTAAATTGGCCCTTCATTGAGACTCTTTTGCTGCCTCAGTGGTCCATGCTTATTATGCCATATGGTAGTGGCTATAATTTCGCACTCGTTTCACAATTTTTGGCTTTTAAATTATTATCTTAAACAAGTAATCCGATCTCGAAATTGAGAGTAGTTCTTTTATTATCATTAAGATTAAGTTAGTAAAAAGACATAAGTTTGACTAAGAATTTATACTTTTGAAAAATTTTAAAATTGTACCCATTTTTCACTTTTTCGGGAAAATTATAATATCTTTTAATCTTTTAAGTGAGTAATCACTTCCCTCCCCACACTTAGATTATGCAATGTCCTCATTGCATTTATAATAAAGGTAATAATAAATAAAGGGCATAATTAAAAACAAGGGAAAGAGTGATGTTACTTGATTGTAGGATCATAGAATGATTGCAGAGCACTTTTGCTGACTTCCTTTGAATTTAATATAAATAACTTGATAAAATATTAAATAATACGAAGTATAACACAAACATAATATTTCATTAATAACTTTCATCACTTAAACAATTTAACACTTAGGAGCTATATTGCTCTTACATCCATAATTAAAGAAGTAACCAAAATAATAAAACAAAAACAAAACATAATCTTAATAAACATAAAGGGATAGGTAGTTTTGATTATAGAGTCAGTTGCGCGACTCATTCTTCTGACGGAATTACTCCTTAGGCGCATTTTCCCTACACTTATTCTTTTCTATTTCATTTAACATCTTAATTTGTTGCAGGAAATTCAATGTGGTGTCAAGACCATTTCGAAATGATATTTCAAATTTAACATTCAATTCATGGATTTGTTTTCTCACTTCGAAACTAAGCTTATACTGTTCTTTTATGAATTCAGTCACTATTTTATCAACGGTACGCTCATCATCTTCTTTATCAATTTTAACTATTTTCACATATGAGCGAGGAACTTTAGATCTCGGAACTAACGGAATAGATTCAAATATGGCACCATAATGAATAGTTAACGAATTATCAGCATAGTTAATGGTGGCACGAGCAGTAGCTAGAAACGGAGATCCTAGAATTAGAGTTATCGGATCTTCTTTCATATCCATAACCACGAAATCAATTCTATAGAAAGCATAACCGATGATAACTTCAACTTGTTTAACAACCCCCAACGGTTTATGTAAATGACTATCAGCAAAACAAACACTCCCTTGAATAGGTTCCAATGATGGCAACCCTAAACGATTGTAAACAGATAACGGCATAACATCAATGCTAGAACCAGTATCAGCTAATCCAATAACAGGAATTGGACTATGAATTAAGCAAGGGTTTTGGAATTCCCTTGGATCAGAACGCATAACAACAGGAATTTCAGGTGATGCATATGGATCTATGGGATCAATTGTGAATGAATAAAGTGGGCGAAAACCTTCTTTTCTCCTGTCTTCCAACTGTTTCATAGTATCAGCTAACCAATCATCTTTATTTTCACACTCCGATTTTTCAGTTTTTTCACTAGTAACTTCATCACTTTCATCAACCTTTTTATCAACCACTTCTTCTTTCTCATCAAACAACTCATGCATGAAAATTACCTCATCACGATCAAGACCTCGAACTTTAGCATCTTTTGATTTATCTCCCTCATTAGCAGTCAACTTCTTTATTTCTTGATCATATTCTTCTTCTCCCATTTCAAACTCCTATAAGTACCTCAAACCAGGTTCATAAACATCAACCCTATTTACTTCTCGAATCACATTCACTTTTTCAAAATGAACTTCTTTAGAAACTTCAGATTCAGCGGGAACTTTACCCTCGACAAGTTTAAACAACTTAACAACATTGCGTTCTAAGTTTTGAATGGATTTTTGATGATTATTTTACACTTGGGAAAGTTGAGCCTTTATGTTATTATTAGCTTCATTTTGATTCTTGATTAAAGTTAAGATGTTTTCTTCAAGATTAGACTTCTTATCTATTTGAGCATTAGAAGAATTTGGAATGAAGGGTGCTCTAACAGGAAAGAAACCCGGTGGGTTTTTATTATTATTAGGATAAGGTGTATTATAATTATTATGGTAGTTTGGGTTTCCTTGAAATTGATTCACATAAGAGACATTCTCAACTTGCTTCATAGTAAGACTAGCAACACAATCTTTAGTAGCATGAGGACCTTGGCATCTTTTACAACCTACCTTAATCATATGCATTTCTTTAGAAAGCTTTTCAATTTGTCTTCCTAGATTACCTAACTGCACATTCATATCCTTAACCATATCTTCAGAATCATAACTAACAGATTTTACCGAACGAGAAATTTTTAAGTCTTGGTGCCATTCATGGGAATGGCAGCCAACTTATTAATCAATGTTTCAGCTTCTTCGGCAGTTTTACTCATAATGTTTCCTCCAGCAGATGTATTAATCTCTCTTCTTGTAGCAATATCACAACCTTTATAGAAAGTAGTTACCTTTTTAAACTTATCCAAACCATGTTGTGGACAACCTCTAACAATTTGACCAAATCGTACCCAAGCAGAATAAAGAGACTCGTTAGTTTTCTGACAAAAATTAGCAATTTCAATTTGAAGGGTAATAGTTTTTGATGCGGGAAAGAATTGAGTAAGAAATTTTTCAACCATCGTATCCCAACTAGTAATATCTCCTTCAGGTAACGAGTTCAACCATTCCTTAGCTTCATCTTTTAACGACCATGGAAAGAGGCGAAGATAGATGACATTACTTTCCACATTATTAATGTTAAATAGATTACAAATATCTTTAAAATTACGAATGTGAACATTAGCATCTTCTTTTCAGTACCCCTAAATTGGTTATCCTTAAGCAAATGAAATATAGGACCTTTAATATCAAAATTTTCTTTTATAACAGGCTGAGTAATAGCATGACCTAATCCTTCCCGACCCGCTTTCATTAACGCTTCCATTGAATTTTCAGTAGTCATTTTAATTTCTGAACCAAAAAGAGATCCCAAATTAGAATCAGGACTAGACGGTGGACTAGATAATGAATCATCATTAGAAGTAGTTCCTTCATTGAAATTTAATTTCTTAACGATATTCGAATCCTTAGAAGGTTTAAATAATATATCGGGATTTGGTAACATATCTTGTAAGACTGGTTTCTTGGATCGAGTATTCATGTGATCTAAAATCATAAAAAGAATTGTTTTAGGAGAAAATATTTTAGACCTTAAAGGATATATATAATTATATTTTGAATTTATTCTAATTTCTCTTGTAATATTTAAGAAATATATTAGTATGTTAGTAAATTTTAAATTGATAAATATAATAAATATTAATGACATAACTAATAAAATAAATATTAAATAACAACTTTTATCGCATAACAACGAATAATCAAACATACACGACCTATTGAGTCTTTCAATACTTAAGTGACCCGTGAACGTCTAGGTTCGAGCATGAGCCTTTAATTCGGAACCCCAGTAACCCTCCCCTAAAGAAAGACAGACATCACCTGTTTTCAAGAAATATCAATAACCAAAGTATATCCAATTTCCGTATTTACCGCGCTCCCCGGCAGCGGCGCCAAAAAGTTGATGTGCAAAAGTGTGCAGTGCTTAATTTGCCTTTCAAACTTTTAAATTTATAAAACCTTTATTAATACACTTTTAACACCCTAACGAGCAACAAAACCCGATCAGAGGTTGTAATGGCCCGTCCAAATCCATATGGACGAATACAATAACATTTGGTCCCATTGCGAGGTTTTGACCTCTATATGATACGTTTTACAAACATTGCATTCGTTTTTAAAAGACAACTTTCATTACAACGATAGTTGACAAGTATGCATACCATTTTACAATATAACCAAACTTTAAATGACTTAATCTGTCATTTAATTAATAATATAATCTTTTTGAACTCAACGACTCGAATGCAACGTCTTTAGAAATATGCCAAGAATGACTCCACGTAATATCTTTAATTTGAGCAAATGCACAGGGGAAGATTTCTTTCATACCTGAGAATAAACATGCTTAAAAGTGTCAACTAAAAGGTTGGTGAGTTCATTAGTTTATCATAAATATTCATTTCCAACAATTTAATAGACCACAAGATTTCCATTTTTCATTTTCATTTCCATAATCATTATACAGGTATTTCGCAATCTGCATAAAGATAAAATCATTCATATGGTGAACACTTGGTAACCGAACTAACAAGATGCATATAGAATATCCCCCGCATACAGGCATTTCGCAATCTGCATGCTATATACCGGCCGTCGCAATCAGTATATATCAATCGAAGTACTAAAGCATTCGTAACCCGAATGGGACGTGTCAAGGTCCATAGATCTATCTTTAGGATTCACGTCAATTAGGGGTCATTTCCCTAATTCTTAGGCTACCAAGCTAACAAGGGGTGATATTCGGTATTCGTAATCCAACCATAGAATATATTTTAAGTACTTGTGTCCATTTCATAAAATAGTTTATAAAACAGCGCATGTATTCTCAGCCCAAAAATATAATAAAAGGTAATAATGAAACTCACTTTAACAGATTTTCAATTCGTCGAAAATCAGACTTAGCCACAGATCGATTCACGAACCTATAACAAATATATACATATATATCAAAGTATGATAAATATATTCAAATCATATTTTTATTTACGTGTTGATGATTTAAGTTGTCAAGTTAGCAGTCCAACGTTAGTAGTCCAATGTTAGCAGTTCAACGTTAGTGGTCCATATATATAGTTCAATACATCACCCTGGAATAATCAAGACGTATTGTAAATATAATGTCTAAGACTCAATCACAACCCATTGTACAACTATTGTCTTTGAAGTTATCTCGACGTGTTGTGTACATGTGTCTTACGATTTATCCGACGTATTGTAAATATATTGTCCAAGACTCAATCATGACCCATTGTACAACTATTGTCTTTGAAGTTATCTCGACGTGTTGTGTACATGTGTCTTACGATTTATCTTACGTATTGTAAATATATTGTCTAAGACTCAATCACGACCCATTGTACAACTATTGTCTTTGAAGTTATCTCGACGTGTTGTGTACATGTGTCTTACGATTTATCTGACGTATTGTAAATATATTGTCTAAGGTTTAATCACGACCCACTGTACAAACTGTTGTCTTTGAAGTTATCTCGACGTATTGTGTACATGTGTCTTACGATTAACCAAGACTAGTATAGTATAAGGAAATATGTATAAATACATGTATAATACAAGAAAAGTTAGCTAGGACATGGTTAGTATAGATTTTTGCAAAATAATCCCGTAGCTATTTTGGTGATTTCTAACCAATCTTGTTTTGCCCATATCTTCTTCATTATAAATCGGTTTTGAGTGATTCAAATTGATATGGTTTCGTAACGAACTTTATTATTTAGAACTAAACTAAAAAAGTAGTGGTTTATAGTCGAAGTTACAGGTTACAAGTCCATATTTGAAAGAGGTAGTCATTTCCGTCGAAAGAACGACATCTTGATGACCATTTTGAAAAACATACTTCTACTTTGAGTTTAACCATAATTTTTGGATATGTTATCATGTTTATTTGAAATATTATTTTCCCAAAAATATAAATCTTTAAATCAAAGTCTAAGATAGTTTTTTTTAATTATCCAACCCGAAACAGCCCCCGGTTTTACTACGACAGCGTATGTCCTGTTTTACGGTGTTCTTTGTGTTTCCAAGTTTTAACTCATTAAATTAGCATATCATATAGATATAAAATATGTGTTAAGTTATTTTTAAAAGTTAAGTTAGAAGGATTAACTTTGTTTGCGAACAAGTTTAGAATTAACTAAACTATGTTCTAGTGATTACAAGTTATTTTCTTCAAATAAGATGATTATATAAGTATGAATCGAACGATATTATGAACATAATTACTACCTCAAATTTAGTAGGTAAACCTACTGGAAGTGACAAGAAATGATCTAGCTTCAAAGGATCTTGGATGGCTTGAAAGTTCTTGAAGTAGAATCATGACACGAAAACAAGTTCAAGTAAGATTATCACTCGAATTAAGATAGTTACAGTTATAGGAATTGAATCAAAGTTTGTATATGAGTATTACCTTGATTTAGAATGATATCTTACTGTAAACAACAAGGATTTCTTGAGGTTGGATGATCACTTTACAAGATTGGAAGTGAGCTAGTAAACTTGGAAGTATTCTTGATTTTATGAAACTAGAACTTGTAGAATTTATGAAGAACACTTAGAACTTGAAGATGGAACTTGAGAGAGATCAATTAGATGAAGAAAATTGAAGAATGAAATTATTTGTAGGTGTTTTTGGTCGTTGGTATATGGATTAGATATAAAGGATGTGTAATTTTGTTTTTATGTAAATAATTCATGAATGATTTATACTATTTTTGTAATTTTGTGTAATCATTCATGCTAGTTGCCAAATGATGGTTCCCACATGTTTAATGACTCACATGGGCTGCTAAGGAACTGATGATTGAGTGTCTATACCAATAGTATATACATCTAGAAGCTGTGTATTGTACGAGTACGAATACGGGTGCATACGAGTAAAATTGTTGATGAAAATGAACGAGAATGTAATTGTAAGAATTTTTATTAAGTATAAGTATTTTGATATATGTTCTTAAGGCTTTCAAAAGTGTATTAATACATATTAATACAATACATATTTATACATTTTAATTAAGTCGTTATTTCGTCGTTAATCGTTACTTGTATATATTGTTTCGAAACCCTTAAGTTAGTAGTCTCGTTTTATGTATATAGTTAATTGTTAATACACTTAATGATATACTTAGTTATCATTATATAATGTTAAACATAATGTATTAATATATCTTAATACAATACATATGTATTTATTTTAATTAAGACGTTATTACGTCGATAACTGTTACATATATATCTTGTTTCAAATTCCTTAATTTAGTAGTCTCATTTTATGTATATAGCCCATTGTTAAAATACTTAATGAGATACTTACTTCTCATAATACCATGTTAAATATATATATATATATATATATATATATATATATATATATATATATATATATATATATATATATATATATATATATATATATATATATATATATATATCATGTCATTTTTATAAGTTTTAACGTTTGTGATTCGTCGGACAAACTGGGTGGTCAAACGTTTACATAAAATCCGTTTCAATTAATCAAGTCTTAACAAGTTTGATTTTTTTAACATGTTGGAAACATTTATATATATGTAAATATCAATCTCAAATATATACATATATTTATATACATATCTTATTTACAAATAGTGGTTCGTGAATCGTCCGAAAAAGTCGAAGGTTACATGAACACAGTTCCAAATTTTTGAATTTTAACTTAACAGACTTTGCTTATCATGTCGAGATCATATAAAGATTAAGTTTAAATTTGGTCAGAAATTTCCGGGTCGTCACAGTACCTACCCGTTAAAGAAATTTCGTCCCGAAATTTGGTTAAGGAAAGTTTGATAATGGAAGTAAAATTATTCTTGTATCAAGAACTATAACTTGAATTCTTATCATGAATTCGATCGTTCATATAATCATTATCAAGGAAATAGATTAATGGAGTATTTTGAATACCTTGAATGAGTCGAGTTCCATTTATGAATAATACGAGTTCAATAAATATAGAGTTTTTCATCTTTGCGAAAATATGAATAGAACAATTCTATTACACGAAGAGTATGAATGAAGCTATCGTAAAAGATGGAATTGAGGAAAAAAAGTTTCGTCTTGATTTTTGACGTAGTCACAGTTGATTTTTGGATTTCAAGGAATGTAAAGAAAATCTTCGAAATCTATAAAAGATTTGATTTTTCAGGATTTAAGGAAATTAGGATCCTCTTTAATTAAATGCGATAATCTGCCTCGATTGCTCTGTTTGTTATATCCACTATAAATTGACCTCTTCCGACTCATTATTATCACCATCCCTACTTTCTCCATCAATTCATACATCCAAAAGATTGTGAAAAATGCTCAATCCAGTTCTGGTTCTTGACCTAATATTGACGTTCGCCACCATTATCCTTCTTTTCCAGCTCCCTATGGAGGAATATGTTTATTTCTATTATGCTCTAGGGATTGTTGTATTTATCATTCTCCTGTGTCTTTATATTGCTATACGCATTGATATACACGGTTTGTAATTTCTGATTTGTTATCGGGCTTTATATTTTCCTTTATATTTCGGAGCTCCATGCTTTTGTTTTCTCTTTTCAACTTTAAGTAAAGCGATCAAGACGTCACGATTTTTTAGGTACGAAATTTCAAATGAACATACCTAATGTTTTAAGCAGAAAGGAATTATAATAGCATGATTTAATTTGGTAAATTACCGGTATCACGAAAAAGATAGAACTATCAAGAAAATATGTTCTTGATATTTTTAGAGGTTAAATAGAATGAAAGAATCATGTAACATGGCACACGATGACGATATAATCTGTGAATCATCATGTTCCATTCGAAACTCAGCATGACTTACTGTAATATAACCACGTTGATCAGGCGTCATTATATTATACTAACTCATGCTTCGATTCCCAACACTACTTCAAAAACATTCATAATCTAAACTCGAAGTTTATAGAAATTTAGAAACTAAAACAGTTTCCTTTAAGATGTAATACAGATAGCACGAAGAGATAAGTAATTTCGGACAAGAATATTTATGAAAATATCCTCAGAAATATCGAGGATATTTATGATGATATTTTTGGAATTTCTAAGATCGAAGGTTGATGAGGAAAATTCTTCCGCAAGTAAATAGAATAAGTAAGGAGCAAGATATTCGCTAAAGATTTCATCGGATACAGAATCATCTGGATTCTTTATGTATAAGGTTAGTCCTTGTGATTTGTTCACCGTCTCCTTCATAGTTTTGCTTAATCCGCTTTCTAGTATCAATTTTCTGTTGAGCGTTTCCAACACTCTATTCTTTATCGTCAAACTTTTGACTGTTAAGGACGTTTACAGTTTTTGCTGCTTCTTCATCATTTTCAAAACTCAAAGAAGTAATTCGCAGGTTGGGGTGCTTTTCAGAATTCCAGAATTGGAGTACGTAAGTCCAGGAGATAGACGTCATATGTAAGTATATAACAGTTGACGTAGAAACGTTGCGAAATTCAAAATAATGATTGATGCTTCCTGATATGTGGTATTACAGTTATCGTTACAAGACGTTGATGAGTATATGATGGATTTCAATGAATAATGATAGTGATATTTTGGAGTGATTTAAGTTGCAAAGTAACGGAGTCGCTGGTACGTTTACTGCTAATATGGTGGAACATAAAAGGTTCCCCAGTAACAACGATAGAAAGGCAATCGTATATATCAAGTTTTAATTAAGGTTTCTCCAAATAAAACGTCAAAGTTGTATTGCTAAAGGTGTGACAAAACTGGATACTTGAAAAGGAATTGCAAAGTTATTTTCAGTAATAATAATGCTGAAGGGTTTATCACGAATACGTGTTAAAGTCTTACTTATGTTTAGAGAGCTTTCCAGGTGTATGACTATAAGTATAACTCTTTCTTTCTGTCGATAATGTTTGGTTGGTTCATCTTCTTGATTGATCAGTAGTTGGGGTATTTTCAAGAATCATAAAGGGTTTGAACGCAGGTTGTAATCGTCAATATACATATGATGTTCAAGATGAAATCATTCAGGATTTTGAATGAATATATTTATGAGCTTTATGAATAAGAGTGATGTTCTAGCACAGTTTTGAATTCAAAGTATGGTTTTGAAAGATGTAAGGATCTAAGAGTGATGCTATCTGTTATATCTTGACTTGGATTCTGATCTGTAAAAATCAGAATATGTAATTGAATCTGAATGAAAATGGTTGTTCTGATTTCTATGGAAGAATATATATCGTTGTGAAAGTAGTGAGTATAGATAATGAATATTGAATAATTGAAGAGTGTACAGTGTAACATATTAATTGTGAACTTAAATATTTCTCGGTGGAAGATGTTGGTGTTCGTGGAATTCTTGTGAACTTCGTAAGGTACGAATGATATCTTCTAAAAAGTTTCAGGTACATCTAAAATGAAAGTGTAAAATCAAACTTATAATTGAATAATACACTTGGTTTATTAGGGGATAGAATTCTTTGAGGTGATGCAGAGATTTAGGTTGTTAACGAAGGATGTATATCATGGCATTTTAGTAATGTGAATTAATCGAGTAGTATTTACCCTTCAAAATTCACACGTATCAGATTAGTATGAAAAGATATAATATGGTTTCAAAATTCATATATAAAATATATATATATATATATATATATATATATATATATATATATATATATATATATATATATATATATATATATATATATATATATATATATATAAATTCTTTGGAAAGAATGAGTTAATATTTCATAACTCGATAGTATAATATTCTTATTGGTGATTGATGTGTTGATATCTGCGGTGGTTATAGAACTTGTAGAGCTTATGGTACTGTCGGTGTTAATGATGATGGTGAGACTGCTGGTGATACAGGTGCTTTTGATGGGGGTACTGGTGATGCCGGTGGTGTTGCTGGTGCTTGTAAGTTGTGCCCCATATTCTCTAGATTGATTACTCGATCGCGAAGTTCGTTGACTTCTTCTATTATTCCGGGATGATGGGCGGTCGGAATGAGTGGATGAATAAGGTTTAGAATAGTAGATATGACGTAATCATTGCGAGCTATTCTGGAAATGAGGGTGAAGACGGTGTTCCGGACAGGTTCGACGGTAAGTGCTTCAGGTTCTTCACCAAGAGGGAAATTTGGTGGATGGAAGGGATCACCTTCTTCTTGTCTCCACTGATTAAGTCGACTACGAACCCATCCCCTATTCATCCAGAATTGGTGATGGCTGATTGGTTGGTCCATTCCGGTTACACTGCTTTCGGAGCTCAGGTAGAAATCCATATCGAAATAGCTGTCGGAATCTGAGGAACTTGAACTAGTTGCAGGATTCATCTTACACGGTTAGATAAAGGATTTTCGGTATGAAATGATTTTCGGATATCGGATGATATTCTATTTGCATAGAATACCTATATAGAGTACAAAGGATTCCGCAAATTACGGAGGAATTTTCGGAAGCTGTCAGACAAAGTTTACAGTAACAGATACGCTAAGATAAGAATTTTGTCTATACACTAATCATGCAATCAATGCAGTAAGATGTGTCTAGACTAAGAATGTTAAGCAGGTAATTTCCGACAAGAGATGATAAGCAAAACTTTTGACATGCAGACACGGTCGAAGTCCAGACTCATTAATGCAAAATAACAACTTATCAGTTAGACACACTAATGCAAGACCTGGTTCGCTAAGACCAACGCTCTGATACCAACTGAAATGGCCCGTCCAAATCCATATGGACGAATACAATAACATTTGGTCCCATTGCGAGGTTTTGACCTCTATATGATACGTTTTACAAACATTGCATTCGTTTTTAAAAGACAACTTTCATTACAACGATAGTTGACAAGTATGCATACCATTTTACAATATAACCAAACTTTAAATGACTTAATCTGTCATTTACTTAATAATATAATCTTTTTGAACTCAACGACTCGAATGCAACGTCTTTAGAAATATGCCAAGAATGAATCCACATAATATCTTTAATTTGAGCAAATGCACAGCGGAAGATTTCTTTCATACCTGAGAATAAACATGCTTAAAAGTGTCAACTAAAAGGTTGGTGAGTTCATTAGTTTATCATAAATATTCATTTCCAACTATTTAATAGACCACAAGATTTCCATTTTTCATTTTCATTTCCATAATCATTATACAGGCATTTTGAAATGTCCCGTTCTTATTGATTAAAAACGTTCCATATTAATTGATTTCGTTGCGAGGTTTTGACCTCTATATGAGACGTTTTTCAAAGACTGCATTCATTTTTAAAACAAACCATAACCTTTATTTCATAAATAAAGGTTTAAAAAGCTTTACGTAGATTATCAAATAATGATAATCTAAAATATCATGTTTACACACGACCATTACATAATGGTTTACAATACAAATATGTTACATCGAAATCAGTTTCTTGAATGCAGTTTTTACACATTATCCTACAAACATGGACTCCAAATCTTGTCCTTATTTTAGTATGCAACAGCGGAAGCTCTTAATATTCACCTGAGAATAAACATGCTTTAAACGTCAACAACAATGTTGGTGAGTTATAGGTTTAACCTATATATATCAAATCATAATAATAGACCACAAGATTTCATATTTTAATACACATCCCATACATAGAGATAAAAATCATTCATATGGTGAACACCTGGTAACCGACATTAACAAGATGCATATATAAGAATATCCCCATCATTCCGGGACACCCTTCGGATATGATATAAATTTCGAAGTACTAAAGCATCCGGTACTTTGGATGGGGTTTGTTAGGCCCAATAGATCTATCTTTAGGATTCGCGTCAATTAGGGTGTCTGTTCCCTAATTCTTAGATTACCAAACTTAATAAAAAGGGGCATATTCGATTTCGATAATTCAACCATAGAATGTAGTTTCACGTACTTGTGTCTACTTTGTAAATCATTTATAAAACCTGCATGTATTCTCATCCCAAAAATATTAGATTTTAAAAGTGGGACTATAACTCACTTTCACAGATTTTTACTTCGTCGGGAAGTAAGACTTGGCCACTGGTTGATTCACGAACCTATAACAATATATACATATATATCAAAGTATGTTCAAAATATATTTACAACACTTTTAATATATTTTGATGTTTTAAGTTTATTAAGTCAGCTGTCCTCGTTAGTAACCTATAACTAGTTGTCCACAGTTAGATGTACAGAAATAAATCGATAAATATTATCTTGAATCAATCCACGACCCAGTGTATACGTATCTCAGTATTGATCACAACTCAAACTATATATATTTTGGAATCAACCTCAACCCTATATAGCTAACTCCAACATTCACATATAGAGTGTCTATGGTTGTTCCGAAATATATATAGATGTGTCGACATGATAGGTCGAAACATTGTATACATGTCTATGGTATCTCAAGATTACATAATATACAATACAAGTTGATTAAGTTATGGTTGGAATAGATTTGTTACCAATTTTCACGTAGCTAAAATGAGAAAAATTATCCAATCTTGTTTTACCCATAACTTCTTCATTTTAAATCCGTTTTGAGTGAATCAAATTGCTATGGTTTCATATTGAACTCTATTTTATGAATCTAAACAGAAAAAGTATAGGTTTATAGTCGGAAAAATAAGTTACAAGTCGTTTTTGTAAAGGTAGTCATTTCAGTCGAAAGAACGACGTCTAGATGACCATTTTAGAAAACATACTTCCACTTTGAGTTTAACCATAATTTTTGGATATAGTTTCATGTTCATAATAAAAATCATTTTCTCAGAATAACAACTTTTAAATCAAAGTTTATCATAGTTTTTAATTAACTAACCCAAAACAGCCCGCGGTGTTACTACGACGGCGTAAATCCGGTTTTACGGTGTTTTTCGTGTTTCCAGGTTTTAAATCATTAAGTTAGCATATCATATAGATATAGAACATGTGTTTAGTTGATTTTAAAAGTCAAGTTAGAAGGATTAACTTTTGTTTGCGAACAAGTTTATAATTAACTAAACTATGTTCTAGTGATTACAAGTTTAAACCTTCGAATAAGATAGCTTTATATGTATGAATCGAATGATGTTATGAACATCATTACTACCTTAATTTCCTTGGATAAACCTACTGGAAAAGAGAAAAATGGATCTAGCTTCAATGGATCCTTGGATGGCTCGAAGTTCTTGAAGCAGAATCATGACACGAAAACAAGTTCAAGTAAGATCATCACTTGAAATAAGATTGTTATAGTTATAGAAATTGAACCAAAGTTTGAATATGATTATTACCTTGTATTAGAATGATAACCTACTGTAAGAAACAAAGATTTCTTGAGGTTGGATGATCACCTTACAAGATTGGAAGTGAGCTATTAAACTTGAAAGTATTCTTGATTTTATGAAACTAGAACTTTTGGAATTTATGAAGAACACTTAGAACTTGAAGATAGAACTTGAGAGAGATCAATTAGATGAATAAAATTGAAGAATGAAAGTGTTTGTAGGTGTTTTTGGTCGTTGGTGTATGGATTAGATATAAAGGATATGTAATTTTGTTTTCATGTAAATAAGTCATGAATGATTACTCATATTTTTGTAATTTTATGAGATATTTCATGCTAGTTGCCAAATGATGGTTCCCACATGTGTTAAGTGACTCACATGGGCTGCTAAGAGCTGATCATTGGAGTGTATATACCAATAGTACATACATCTAAAAGCTGTGTATTGTACGAGTACGAATACGGGTGCATACGAGTAGAATTGTTGATGAAACTGAACGAGGATGTAATTGTAAGCATTTTTGTTAAGTAGAAGTATTTTGATAAGTGTCTTGAAGTCTTTCAAAAGTGTATGAATACATATTAAAACACTACATGTATATACATTTTAACTGAGTCGTTAAGTCATCGTTAGTCGTTACATGTAAATGTTGTTTTGAAACCTTTAGGTTAACGATCTTGTTAAATGTTGTTAACCCAATGTTTATAATATCAAAAGAGATTTTAAATTATTATATTATCATGATATTATGAAGTCAAATATCTCTTAATATGATATATATACATTAAATGTCGTTACAATGATAATCGTTACATATATGTCTCGTTTCAAAATCATTAAGTTAGTAGTCTTGTTTTTACATATGTAGTTCATTGTTAATATACTTAATGATATGTTTACTTATCATAATATCATGTTACCTATATATATATCTATATATATATCATCATATAGTTTTTACAAGTTTTAACGTTCGTGAATCACCGGTCAACTTGGGTGGTCAATTGTCTATATGAAACATATTTCAATTAATCAAGTCTTAACAATTTTGATTGCTTAACATGTTAGAAACATTTAATCTTGTAAATATCAATCTTAATTAATATATGTAAACATGGAAAAGTTCGGGTCACTACAGTACCTACCCGTTAAATAAATTTCGTCCCGAAATTTTAAGCTGTTGAAGGTGTTGACGAATCTTCTGGAAATAGATGCGGGTATTTCTTCTTCATCTGATCTTCACGCTCCCAGGTGAACTTGGGTCCTCTACGAGCATTCCATCGAACCTTAACAATTGGTACCTTGTTTTGCTTAAGTCTTTTAACCTCACGATCCATTATTTCGACGGGTTCTTCGATGAATTAGAGTTTTTCGTTGATTTGGATTTCATCTAACGGAATAGTGAGATCTTCTTTAGCAAAACATTTCTTCAAATTTGAGACGTAGAAAGTGTTATGTACAGCCGCGAGTTGTTGAGGTAACTCAAGTCGGTAAGCTACTGGTCCGACACGATCAATAATCTTGAATGGTCCAATATACCTTGGATTTAATTTCCCTCGTTTACCAAATCGAACAACGCCTTTCCAAGGTGCAACTTTAAGCATGACCATCTCTCCAATTTCAAATTCTATATCTTTTCTTTTAATGTCAGCGTAGCTCTTTTGTCGACTTTGGGCAGTTTTCAACCGTTGTTGAATCTGGATGATCTTCTCGGTAGTTTCTTGTATAATCTCCGGACCCGTAATCTGTCTATCCCCCACTTCACTCCAACAAATCGGAGACCTGCACTTTCTACCATAAAGTGCTTCAAACGGCGCCATCTCAATGCTTGAATGGTAGCTGTTGTTGTAGGAAAATTCTGCTAACGGTAGATGTCGATCCCAACTGTTTCTGAAATCAATAACACATGCTCATAGCATGTCTTCAAGCATTTGTATCGTCCTTTCGCTCTGCCCATCAGTTTGTGGATGATAGGCAGTACTCATGTCTAGACGAGTTCCTAATGCTTGCTGTAATGTCTGCCAGAATCTTGAAATAAATCTGCCATCCCTATCAGAGATAATAGAGATTGGTATTCCATGTCTGGAGACGACTTCCTTCAAATACAGTCGTGCTAACTTCTCCATCTTGTCATCTTCTCTTATTGGTAGGAAGTGTGCTGATTTGGTGAGACGATCAACTATTACCCAAATAGTATCAAAACCACTTGCAGTCCTTGGCAATTTAGTGATGAAATCCATGGTAATGTTTTCCCATTTCCATTCCGGGATTTCGGGTTGTTGAAGTAGACCTGATGGTTTTTGATGCTCAGCTTTGACCTTAGAACACGTCAAACATTCTCCTACGTATTTAGCAACATCGGCTTTCATACCCGGCCTCCAAAAATGTTTCTTGAGATCCTTGTACATCTTCCCCGTTCCAGGATGTATTGAGTATCTGGTTTTATGAGCTTCTCTAAGTACCATTTCTCTCATATCTCCAAATTTCGGTACCCAAATCCTTTCAGCCCTATACCGGGTTCTGTCTTCCTGAATATTAAGATGCTTCTCCGATCCTTTGGGTATTTCATCCTTTAAATTTCCCTTTTTTAAAACTCCTTGTTGCGCCTCCTTTATTTGAGTAGTAATGTTATTATGAATCATTATATTCATAGATTTTACTCGAATGGGTTCTCTGTCCTTCCTGCTCAAGGCATCGGCTACCACATTTGCCTTCCCCGGGTGGTAACGAATCTCAAAGTCGTAATCATTCAATAATTCAATCCACCTACGCTGCCTCATATTCAGTTGTTTCTGATTAAATATGTGTTGAAGACTTTTGTGGTCGGTATATATAATACTTTTGACCCCATATAAGTAGTGCCTCCAAGTCTTTAATGCAAAAACAACCGCGCCTAATTCCAAATCATGCGTCGTATAATTTTGTTCGTGAATCTTCAATTGTCTAGACGCATAAGCAATCACCTTCGTTCGTTGCATTAATACACAACCGAGACCTTGCTTTGATGCATCACAATAAATCACAAAATCATCATTCCCTTCAGGCAATGACAATATAGGTGCCGTAGTTAGCTTTTTCTTCAATAACTGAAACGCTTTCTCTTGTTCATCATTCCATTCAAATTTCTTCCCTTTATGCGTTAATGCAGTCAAGGGTTTTGCTATTCTGGAAAAGTCTTGGATGAACCTTCTGTAGTAACCAGCTAGTCCTAAAAACTGGCGTATGTGTTTCGGAGTTTTCGGGGTTTCCCACTTTTCAACAGTTTCTATCTTTGCCGGATCCACCTTAATACCCTCTTTGTTCACTATGTGACCGAGGAATTGAACTTCTTCCAACCAAAATGCACACTTTGAAAACTTAGCGTACAATTCTTCCTTCCTCAATACTTCTAACACCTTTCTCAAATGTTCACCGTGTTCTTGGTCATTCTTTGAGTAAATAAGTATGTCATCAATGAAAACAATGACAAACTTGTCAAGGTATGGTCCACACACTCGGTTCATAAGGTCCATGAACACAGCTGGTGCATTAGTTAAACCAAACGGCATGACCATAAACTCGTAATGACCGTAACGTGTTCTGAAAGCAGTCTTTGGAATATCATCTTCTTTCACCCGCATTTGATGATACCCGGAACGTAAGTAAATCTTTGAATAAACAGACGAGCCTTGTAGTTGATCAAATAAGTCATCGATTCTCGGTAGTGGGTAGCGGTTCTTGATGGTAAGTTTGTTCAACTCTCGGTAGTCGATACACAACCTGAATGTACCATCTTTCTTCTTGACAAACAAAACAGGAGCTCCCCACGGTGATGTGCTTGGTCGAATGAAACCACGCTCTAAAAGTTCTTGCAATTGGCTTTGCAGTTCTTTCATCTCGCTGGGTGCGAGTCTGTAAGGAGCACGAGCTATTGGTGCAGCTCCTGGTACAAGATCTATTTGAAATTCAACGGATCGATGTGGGGGTAATCCCGGTAATTCTTTCGGAAATACATCGGGAAATTCTTTTGCAATGGGAACATCATTGATGCTCTTTTCTTCAGTTTGTACTTTCTCGACGTGTGCTAGAACAGCATAGCAACCTTTTCTTATTAGTTTTTGTGCCTTCAAATTACTAATAAGATGTAGCTTCGTGTTGCCCTTTTCTCCGTACACCATTAAGGGTTTTCCTTTTTCTCGTATAATGCGAATTGCATTTTTGTAACAAACGATCTCGGCTTTCACTTCTTTCAACCAGTCCATACCGATTATCACATCAAAACTCCCTAACTCTACTGGTATCAAATCAATCTTAAATGTTTCGCTAACCAGTTTAATTTCTCGATTCCGACATATATTATCTCCTGAAATTAATTTACCATTTGCTAATTCGAGTAAAAATTTACTATCCAAAGGCGTCAATGGACAACTTAATTTAGCACAAAAATCTCTACTCATATAGCTTCTATCCGCACCCGAATCAAATAAAACGTAAGCAGATTTATTGTCAATAAGAAACGTACCCGTAACAAGCTCCGGGTCATCCTGTGCCTCTGCCGCATTAATATTGAAAACTCTTCCGCGGCCTTGTCCATTCGTGTTCTCCTGGTTCGGGCAATTTCTAATAATGTGGCCCGGTTTTCCACATTTATAACAAACTACATTGGCATAACTTGCTCCGACACTACTTGCTCCGCCATTACTCGTTCCGACACCATTTGTTCCTTTCGTTCTATTAACCCCTGGTCCGTAGACCTCACACTTCGCCGCGCTATGACCATTTCTTTTACACTTGTTGCAAAATTTGGTGCAGAACCCCGAGTGATACTTTTCACACCTTTGGCATAGCTGCTTCTGATTGTTGTTGTTGTTGCGGTTATTATTGTTGTTGGGATGATTGTTGTAGTTGCTGTTGTTGTTGTTGTTGTTGTTGTTGGGCCGTTTGTTGTAGTTGCGATTGATGTTGCGATTGTTGGGATAATTGTTGCGATTATTGTTGTAATTGCTGTTGTTGTTGTATTGGTGATTCTTATCACCGTTTTCCTCCCACTTTCTTTTGACTTGCTTCACATTGGCCTCTTCAGCAGTCTGTTCTTTAATTCTTTCTTCAATTTGGTTCACGAGTTTGTGAGCCATTCTACATGCCTGTTGTATGGAGGCGGGCTCGTGTGAACTTATATCTTCTTGGATTCTTTCCGGTAATCCTTTCACAAACGCGTCGATCTTCTCTTCCTCATCTTCGAATGCTCCCGGACACAATAGGCACAATTCTGTGAATCGTCTTTCGTACGTGGTAATATCAAATCCTTGGGTTCGTAACCCTCTAAGTTCTGTCTTGAGCTTATTGACCTCGGTTCTAGGACGGTACTTCTCGTTCATCAAGTGCTTGAATGCTGACCACGATAGTGCGTACGCATCGTCTTGTCCCACTTGCTCTAGATAGGTATTCCACCATGTTAACGCAGAACCTGTGAAGGTATGCGTAGCGTACTTCACTTTGTCCTCTTCAGTACACTTACTTATGGCAAACACCGATTCGACCTTCTCGGTCCACCGTTTCAATTTGATCGGTCCTTCGGTTCCATCAAATTCCAAAGGTTTGCAGGCAGTGAATTCTTTGTAGGTGCATCCTACACGATTTCCTGTACTGCTAGATCCAAGGTTATTGTTGGTATGTAGCGCAGCCTGTACTGCGGCTATGTTTGAAGCTAGAAAAGTACGGAATTCCTCTTCATTCATATTCACGGTGTGTCGAGTAGTCGGTGCCATTTCCTTCAAAATAGTTAAATGGAACAAGTTAATCATACAGAATATTAAGAGTAGTTAATAGTATTTCGTAGCATAATATGAACTCATTTATAAAAGCTTTTTCTTCATATTAGCGTTTTATAAGTTTAAATTCGGGTAGTACCTACCCGTTAAGTTCATACTTAGTAGCTAATATACAATTCAACTACTACAATTCTATATGAAAAACTGATTATAATAATATTTCGCGTTCAAACTTTTATACAATATTTTACAAACTTACAATACCGCTTATTTTACATAAAGCATGAAATATAGCACACAATAACTTTGATACTAGATAGTTGTGAAGACAATTCTAGCTAGTACACAAGTCGTTCAGCAAAGGCAATAAAGACACGTAATTCATACGTCCAGAAACAAGTCATGCATTCTGGTTTTACTAGGACTACTTCCCATCCTTGGTCTTGTGCAACATAACCGTTATGGCCATTGATAAGACAGCGTGTTGTAACGTCGTCAAAGGGACGAGAGTTACGTAATGTCCAACAGTCCCGTAATAATCTAAAAACCTCATTTCTTACCCCAATTACCGACTCCGTCACTTGTGGAAACGTTTTGTTTAATAGTTGTAGCCCGATGTTCTTGTTCTCACTTTGGTGAGAAGCGAACATTACTAATCCGTAAGCATAACATGCTTCTTTATGTTGCATGTTAGCCGCTTTTTCTAAATCACGAAGTCCAATATTCGGATATATTGAGTCAAAATAATTTCTTAACCCGTTGCGTAAAATAGCATTTGGGTTCCCCGCAATATATGCGTCAAAGTAAACACATCGTAACTTATGGGTTTCCCAATGTGATATCCCCCATCTTTCAAACGAAAGTCTCTTATAAACCAAGACATTCTTGGAACGTTCTTCGAATGTCTTACAAACTGATCTCGCCTTAAATAGTTGTGCCGAGGAATTCTGGCCGACTCTAGACAAGATTTCATCAATCATGTCTCCGGGTAGGTCTCTTAAAATATTGGGTTGTCTATCCATTTTGTGTTTTTAAACTGTAAAATAGACAAGAGTTAGATTCATAAAAAAATACTTATTAATACAAGCAATTTTTACATATATCATAAAGCATAAGAACACTATATTACATATATTACACCACACGAATACAACTATCTTATTCCGACTCGCTCGTTTCTTCTTCTTCGGTTTTAGTTCGTTTTGCCAAGTTTCTAGGGATATATGATGTTCCCCTAATACGAGCCGTAATTTTCCACATTGGTTTAGAAAAACCTGGTGGTTTAGAGGTTCCCGGGTCATTGTTACAACTTAAGGACTTCGGGGGTTGACGATACATATAAAGTTCATCGGGGTTGGAATTAGATTTCTCTATTTTTATGCCCTTTCCCTTATTATTTTCTTTTGCCTTTTTAAATTCAGTTGGGGTAATTTCTATAACATCATCGGAATTCTCGTCGGAATCCGATTCATCGGAGAATTGGTAATCCTCCCAATATTTTGCTTCCTTGGCGGAAACACCATTGACCATAATTAACTTTGGTCGGTTGGTTGAGGATTTTCTTTTACTTAACCGTTTTATTATTTCCCCCACCGGTTCTATTTCTTCATCCGGTTCCGATTCTTCTTCCGGTTCCGATTCTTCTTCCGGTTCCGACTCTTCTTCCGGTTCCTCTTCGGGAACTTGTGAATCAGTCCACGAATCATTCCAATTTACATTTGACTCTTCATTATTATTAGGTGAGTCAATGGGACTTGTTCTAGAGGTAGACATCTATCACATAATATCAAACGCGTTAAGAGATTAATATATCACATAATATTCACATGTTAAAAATATATAGTTTCCAACAAAATTTGTTAAGCAATTATTTTTCAAGTAAACACGGTCGAAGTCCAGACTCACTAATGCATCCTAACAAACTCGATAAGACACACTAATGCAAAATTCTGGTTCTCTAAGACCAACGCTCGGATACCAACTGAAATGTCCCGTTCTTATTGATTAAAAACGTTCCATATTAATTGATTTCGTTGCGAGGTTTTGACCTCTATATGAGACGTTTTTCAAAGACTGCATTCATTTTTAAAACAAACCATAACCTTTATTTCATAAATAAAGGTTTAAAAAGCTTTACGTAGATTATCAAATAATGATAATCTAAAATATCCTGTTTACACACGACCATTACATAATGGTTTACAATACAAATATGTTACATCGAAATCAGTTTCTTGAATGCAGTTTTTACACATTATCCTACAAACATGGACTCCAAATCTTGTCCTTATTTTAGTATGCAACAGCGGAAGCTCTTAATATTCACCTGAGAATAAACATGCTTTAAACGTCAACAACAATGTTGGTGAGTTATAGGTTTAACCTATATATATCAAATCATAATAATAGACCACAAGATTTCATATTTCAATACACATCCCATACATAGAGATAAAAATCATTCATATGGTGAACACCTGGTAACCGACATTAACAAGATGCATATATAAGAATATCCCCATCATTCCGGGACACCCTTCGGATATGATATAAATTTCGAAGTACTAAAGCATCCGGTACTTTGGATGGGGTTTGTTAGGCCCAATAGATCTATCTTTAGGATTCGCGTCAATTAGGGTGTCTGTTCCCTAATTCTTAGATTACCAGACTTAATAAAAAGGGGCATATTCGATTTCGATAATTCAACCATAGAATGTAGTTTCACGTACTTGTGTCTACTTTGTAAATCATTTATAAAACCTGCATGTATTCTCATCCCAAAAATATTAGATTTTAAAAGTGGGACTATAACTCACTTTCACAGATTTTTACTTCGTCGGGAAGTAAGACTTGGCCACTGGTTGATTCACGAACCTATAACAATATATACATATATATCAAAGTATGTTCAACATATATTTACAACACTTTTAATATATTTTGATGTTTTAAGTTTATTAAGTCAGCTGTCCTCGTTAGTAACCTATAACTAGTTGTCCACAGTTAGATGTACAGAAATAAATCGATAAATATTATCTTGAATCAATCCACGACCCAGTGTATACGTATCTCAGTATTGATCACAACTCAAACTATATATATTTTGGAATCAACCTCAACCCTATATAGCTAACTCCAACATTCACATATAGAGTGTCTATGGTTGTTCCGAAATATATATAGATGTGTCGACATGATAGGTCGAAACATTGTATACGTGTCTATGGTATCTCAAGATTACATAATATACAATACAAGTTGATTAAGTTATGGTTGGAATAGATTTGTTACCAATTTTCACGTAGCTAAAATGAGAAAAATTATCCAATCTTGTTTTACCCATAACTTCTTCATTTTAAATCCGTTTTGAGTGAATCAAATTGCTATGGTTTCATATTGAACTCTATTTTATGAATCTAAACAGAAAAAGTATAGGTTTATAGTCGGAAAAATAAGTTACAAGTCGTTTTTGTAAAGGTAGTCATTTCAGTCGAAAGAACGACGTCTAGATGACCATTTTAGAAAACATACTTCCACTTTGAGTTTAACCATAATTTTTGGATATAGTTTCATGTTCATAATAAAAATCATTTTCTCAGAATAACAACTTTTAAATCAAAGTTTATCATAGTTTTTAATTAACTAACCCAAAACAGCCCGCGGTGTTACTACGACGGCGTAAATCCGGTTTTACGGTGTTTTTCGTGTTTCCAGGTTTTAAATCATTAAGTTAGCATATCATATAGATATAGAACATGTGTTTAGTTGATTTTAAAAGTCAAGTTAGAAGGATTAACTTTTGTTTGCGAACAAGTTTAGAATTAACTAAACTATGTTCTAGTGATTACAAGTTTAAACCTTCGAATAAGATAGCTTTATATGTATGAATCGAATGATGTTATGAACATCATTACTACCTTAATTTCCTTGGATAAACCTACTGGAAAAGAAAAAAATGGATCTAGCTTCAATGGATCCTTGGATGGCTCGAAGTTCTTGAAGCAGAATCATGACACGAAAACAAGTTCAAGTAAGATCATCACTTGAAATAAGATTGTTATAGTTATAGAAATTGAACCAAAGTTTGAATATGATTATTACCTTGTATTAGAATGATAACCTACTGTAAGAAACAAAGATTTCTTGAGGTTGGATGATCACCTTACAAGATTGGAAGTGAGCTAGCAAACTTGAAAGTATTCTTGATTTTATGAAACTAGAACTTTTGGAATTTATGAAGAACACTTAGAACTTGAAGATAGAACTTGAGAGAGATCAATTAGATGAATAAAATTGAAGAATGAAAGTATTTGTAGGTGTTTTTGGTCGTTGGTGTATGGATTAGATATAAAGGATATGTAATTTTGTTTTCATGTAAATAAGTCATGAATGATTACTCATATTTTTGTAATTTTATGAGATATTTCATGCTAGTTGCCAAATGATGGTTCCCACATGTGTTAGGTGACTCACATGGGCTGCTAAGAGCTGATCATTGGAGTGTATATACCAATAGTACATACATCTAAAAGCTGTGTATTGTACGAGTACGAATACGGGTGCATACGAGTAGAATTGTTGATGAAACTGAACGAGGATGTAATTGTAAGCATTTTTGTTAAGTAGAAGTATTTTGATAAGTGTCTTGAAGTCTTTCAAAAGTGTATGAATACATATTAAAACACTACATGTATATACATTTTAACTGAGTCGTTAAGTCATCGTTAGTCGTTACATGTAAATGTTGTTTTGAAACCTTTAGGTTAACGATCTTGTTAAATGTTGTTAACCCAATGTTTATAATATCAAAAGAGATTTTAAATTATTATATTATCATGATATTATGAAGTACTAATATCTCTTAATATGATATATATACATTAAATGTCGTTACAACGATAATCGTTACATATATGTCTCGTTTCAAAATCATTAAGTTAGTAGTCTTGTTTTTACATATGTAGTTCATTGTTAATATACTTAATGATATGTTTACTTATCATAATATCATTTTAACTATATATATATATCTATATATATGTCATCATATAGTTTTTACAAGTTTTAACGTTCGTGAATCACCGGTCAACTTGGGTGGTCAATTGTCTATATGAAACATATTTCAATTAATCAAGTCTTAACAATTTTGATTGCTTAACATGTTAGAAACATTTAATCTTGTAAATATCAATCTTAATTAATATATGTAAACATGGAAAAGTTCGGGTCACTACACATTTCGCAATCTGCATAAAGATAAAATCATTCATATGGTGAACACTTGGTAACCGAACTAACAAGATGCATATAGAATATCCCCCGCATACAGGCATTTCGCAATCTGCATGCTATATACCAGCCGTCGCAATCAGTATATATCAATCGAAGTACTAAAGCATTCGTAACCCGAATGGGACGTGTCAAGGTCCATAGATCTATCTTTAGGATTCGCGTCAATTAGGGGCCATTTCCCTAATTCTTAGGCTACCAAGCTAACAAGGGGCGATATTCGGTATTCGTAATCCAACCATAGAATATAGTTTAAGTACTTGTGTCCATTTCATAAAACAGTTTATAAAACAGCGCATGTATTCTCAGCCCAAAAATATAATAAAAGGGAATAATGAAACTCACTTTAACAGATTTTCAATTCGTCGAAAATCAGACTTAGCCACAGATCGATTCACGAACCTATAACAAATATATACATATATATCAAAGTATGATAAATATATTCAAATCATATTTTTATTTACGTGTTGCTGATTTAAGTTGTCAAGTTAGCAGTCCAACGTTAGTAGTCCAATGTTAGCAGTTCAACGTTAGTAGTCCATATATATAGTTCAATACATCACCCTAGAATAATCAAGAAGTATTGTAAATATAATGTCTAAGACTCAATCACAACCCATTGTACAACTATTGTCTTTGAAGTTATCTCGACGTGTTGTGTACATGTGTCTTACGATTTATCTGACGTATTGTAAATATATTGTCCAAGACTCAATCACGACCCATTGTACAACTATTGTCTTTGAAGTTATCTCGACGTGTTGTGTACATGTGTCTTACGATTTATCTGACGTATTGTAAATATATTGTCTAAGACTCAATCACAACCCATTGTACAACTATTGTCTTTGAAGTTATCTCGATGTGTTGTGTACATGTGTCTTATGATTTATCTGACGTATTGTAAATATATTGTCTAAGGTTTAATCACTACCCACTGTACAAACTGTTGTCTTTGAAGTTATCTCGAGGTATTGTGTACACGTGTCTTACGATTAACCAAGACTAGTATAGTATAAGGAAATATGTATAAATACATGTATAATACAAGAAAAGTTAGCTAGGACATGGTTAGTATAGATTTTTGCAAAATAATCCCGTAGCTATTTTGGTGTTTTCTAACCAATCTTGTTTTGCCCATATCTTCTTCATTATAAATCGGTTTTGAGTGATTCAAATTTCTATGGTTTCGTAACGAACTTTAGTATTTAGAACTAAACTAAAAAAGTAGTGGTTTATAGTCAAAGTTACAGGTTACAAGTCCATATTTGAAAGAGGTAGTCATTTCCGTCGAAAGAACGACATCTTGATGACCATTTTAAAAAACATACTTCTACTTTGAGTTTAACCATAATTTTTGGATATGTTATCATGTTTATTTGAAATATTATTTTCCCAAAAATACACATCTTTAAATCAAAGTCTAAGATAGTTTTTTTTAATTATCAACCCGAAACAGCCCCCGGTTTTACTACGACAGCGTATGTCCTGTTTTACGGTGTTCTTCGTGTTTCCAAGTTTTAACTCATTAAATTAGCATATCATATAGATATAAAATATGTGTTAAGTTATTTTTAAAAGTTAAGTTAGAAGGATTAACTTTGTTTGCGAACAAGTTTAGAATTAACTAAACTATGTTCTAGTGATTACAAGTTATTTTCTTCAAATAAGATGATTATATAAGTATGAATCGAACGATGTTATGAACATCATTACTACCTCAAGTTTAGTAGGTAAACCTAATGGAAGTGACAAGAAATGATCTAGCTTCAAAGGATCTTGGATGGCTTGAAAGTTCTTGATGTAGAATAATGACACGAAAACAAGTTCAAGTAAGATTATCACTCGAATTAAGATAGTAATAGTTATAGGAATTGAATCAAAGTTTGTATATGAGTATTACCTTGATTTAGAATGATATCTTACTGTAAACAACAAGGATTTATTGAGGTTGGATGATCACTTTACAAGATTGGAAGTGAGCTAGTAAACTTGGAAGTATTCTTGATTTTATGAAACTAGAACTTGTAAAATTTATGAAGAACACTTAAAACTTGAAGATGGAACTTGAGAGAGATCAATTAGATGAAGAAAATTGAAGAATGAAATTGTTTGTAGGTGTTTTTGGTCGTTGGTATATGGATTAGATATAAAGGATGTGTAATTTTGTTTTTATGTAAATAATTCATGAATGATTTATACTATTTTTGTAATTTTGTGTAATCATTCATGCTAGTTGCCAAATGATGGTTCTCACATGTTTAATGACTCACATGGGCGGCTAAGGAGCTGATTATTGAGTGTATATACCAATAGTATATACATCTAGAAGCTGTGTATTGTACGAGTACGAATACGGGTGCATACGAGTAAAATTGTTGATGAAAATGAACGAGAATGTAATTGTAAGAATTTTTATTAAGTATAAGTATTTTGATATATGTTCTTAAGGCTTTCAAAAGTGTATTAATACATATTAATACAATACATATATATACATTTTAATTAAGTCGTTATTTCGTCGTTAATCGTTACTTGTATATATTGTTTCGAAACCCTTAAGTTAGTAGTCTCGTTTTATGTATATAGTTCATTGTTAATACACTTAATGATATACTTAATTATCATTATATAATGTTAAACATAATGTATTAATATATCTTAATACAATACATATGTATTTATTTTAATTAAGACGTTATTACGTCGATAACCGTTACATATATATCTTGTTTCAAATTCCTTAATTTAGTAGTCTCATTTTATGTATATAACCCATTGTTAAAATACTTAATGAGATACTTACTTATCATAATACCATGTTAAATATATATATATATATATATATATATATATATATATATATATATATATATATATATATATATATATATATATATATATATATATATATATATATATATATATATATATGTCCATATATATATCATCATGTCGTTTTTATAAGTTTTAACGTTCGTGAATCGTCGGACAAACTGGGTGGTCAAACGTTTACATAAAATCCGTTTCAATTAATCAAGTCTTAACAAGTTTGATTTTTTTAACATGTTGGAAACATTTATATATATGTAAATATCAATCTCAAGTATATACATATATTTATATACATATCTTATTTACAAATAGTGGTTCGTGAATCGTCCGAAAAAGTCGAAGGTTACATGAACACAGTTCCAAATTTTTGAATTTCAACTTAACAGACTTTGCTTATCATGTCGAGATCATATAAAGATTAAGTTTAAATTTGGTCAGAAATTTCCGGGTCGTCACAGAGGTAGTATTTTAGATTATCGTCCCAAGAGAGCGTAGATGCGTTATAAGTTGTTTTATTCTATAGTTTAATTCTTATTAAAGAATTAAAGGTATATTTTTATGTCTTTTATGGGATAGATTTATCTCTTAGGAAAGAGATGCTTTTTAAGATAAACAAAATAATAAAATAAAGCAAGAAACTTAAAATACAAAATAAACAAATAAAAGTAAAAGTTGTTACATGAACAACCAACTCATAAGGAAATCATAGTAGGCAAGTTTCATGACTTATATTAACACAAAACAGAATAACAATCATAGACCAATTATTATCCCTAGATAGGCTAAGCTAAGTGTCGCATATCATTCAACAAGTAGGACTTAAAGCATATGCTAGATATGTGATGTGCATAACTAACATCTTAATTCTTCATGTTCAATTCAATTACATGATACATACCAATCTTGTGATGAGGATCAATATGCAAATAGACTGACAAAATCATATAAGCTATTAAACACCAAGTAGATCAACTCAAGTTACTAGCTGAAAGTCAATTACTACTAAGTTATCATGCAATCATTAATTAAACAAATCCAAACAAAGGTTCTTCGATTAAGCCTAACAAAATCAAACTCTATTTTATAAGCGTAATTCTAATTTAACAAGTTTATCACCATTATGTTGTTTAACCTAGTTACATGCAATTCAATTTACCAAGTTTGATGGACTAGATCTAAACAAGTAGCATTAATCGAATAATAGATTATCGGATTAAGTACTATTCAACCCTAAAATCATGTTATTTAATCATTAAGCATGGCAAACAAGTATATTAAAGCAAAATAGATTCAAAACAGTTCAAATATCATCATAGAAACTCGACCATACAGATCTAGAAAAGAACTAGAAACTGTACGGATGATGCACACGAAGCCGGAGGCTTCCTCCCCGCCAAGCCGGCGGCTTGGGGTTGTGAGACCGGCGGCTTCATCTGATTCCCAGATGAAGTTAAGTTTTCATCCACGTAACCACTATGAATGTTTAGTTCATAGCATAAGGTGAATAGAAATGATTACAGTAAATAAAATAGATAAAACAGTAAAATAAGGATAGAATCATACTTTAAAAAGGTAGATGTAAGAAACTTGAATTAAAAACTTGAATGAATCTTGTTTATAATGAATAAATCTAACCTAAGGGTTTAGAGAAAACCCTAAAAAGAAAAACGAACTAACTAAAATTATTGAATTCTGAAAAACTGCATGTGAAAACTGAGACCAGAGGCCTTTATTTATAATGTTCAGGGACGGTGGCCAAGCCGGCGGCTTCAGTGGAAAGCCGGCGGCTTGCCTTAGGTCGTTGACTCCTTTCACAAGTTAAACTTAATCCGCAAGCACAAATCTTTTAACCGTCATCACTAAGCCGACGGCTTCAGGGAAGGACGGCGGCTTCAAAGATCCGCCAAATCTTTCTGATTTTGTTTCCATTTTTACTTGAACTTGGTTGATAAGTTGAGAAACCGTGTTCATTAAGCCGGCGGCTTCAGGATGAAGCAGGCGGCTTCATTGCCTTTTTGCTTGATCAACAAGTTCTTTCAATTTCACAGAGATTCTGGAACATTCTGGCGTATTCAGCTCCAAGCCGGCGGCTTCAGTGAATCCATGCCGGCGGCTTTCTTAGCATTTCTACAATTTCATGTGTTTTTAATCCTGTTTGATACATAACTTTGATAAAATCATTAGAAATACCTTTTTCCCATTTTTACCCATTTTAGTGTGTTTTGGGATAAAAATGACTCTAAAATACTAAGAAAACTCCTCAAAATATTATTAAAAAACTGTATAATTTAGGAGTTATCAGTATGCGTGGCGTATTTTGTAGTGACCCGAACTTTTCCATGTTTATATATATTAATTGAGATTGATATTTACATGATTAAATGTTTCTAACATGTTAAGCAATCAAACTTGTTAAGACTTGATTAATTGAAATATGTTTCATATAGACAATTGACCACCCAAGTTGACCGGTGATTCACGAACGTTAAAACTTGTAAAAACTATACGATGACATATATATGGTTATATATATAGTTAACATGTTTTTATTATAAGTATGTATCTTATTAGGTATTTTAACAATGAGTTATATACATAAAAATGAGACTATTAATTTAAGAAACTCGAAAACGATATATATAACGATTATCGTTATAACAACGTCTTACTAGGTACATATGAATCATATTAAGATATTGATACACTTGGTTAATTATGTTAAATGATAAGTAAATATATTATTAAGTGTATTAACAATGAAATACATATGTAAAAATAAGACTACTAACTTAATGATTTCGAAACGAGACATATATGTAACGATTATCGTTGTAACGACATTTAACTGTATATACATCATACTAAGATATATTATATATCATAATATCATGATAATATAATAATTTAACATCTCATTTGTTATAATAAACAATGGGTTAACAACATTCAACAAGATCGTTAACCTAAAGGTTTCAAAACAACATTTACATGTAACGACTAACGATGACTTAACGACTCAGTTAAAATGTATATACATGTAGTGTTTTAATATGTATTCATACACTTTTGAAAGACTTCAAGACACTTATCAAAATACTTCTACATAACAAAAATGCTTACAATTACATCCTCGTTCAGTTTCATCAACAATTCTACTCGTATGCACCCGTATTCGTACTCGTACAATACACAGCTTTTAGATGTATGTACTATTGGTATATACACTCCAATGATCAGCTCTTAGAAGTCCATGTGAGTCACCTAACACATGTAGGAACCATCATTTGGCAACTAGCATGAAATATCTCATAAAATTACAAAAATATGAGTAATCATTCATGACTTATTTACATGAAAACAAAATTACATACCCTTTATATCTAATCCATACACCAACGACCAAAAACACCTACAAACACTTTCATTCTTCAATTTTCTTCATCTAATTGATCTCTCTCAAGTTCTATCTTCAAGTTCTAAGTGTTCTTCATATATTTTACAAGTTCTAGTTACATAAAATCAAGAATACTTTCAAGTTTGCTAGCTCACTTCCAATCTTGTAAGGTGATCATCCAACCTCAAGAAATCTTTGTTTCTTACAGTAGGTTATCATTCTAATACAAGGTAATAATCATATTCAAACTTTGGTTCAATTTCTATAACTATAACAATCTTATTTCAAGTGATGATCTTACTTGAACTTGTTTTCGTGTCATGATTCTGCTTCAAGAACTTCGAGCCATCCAAGGATCCGTTGAAGCTAGATCCATTTTTCACTTTTCCAGTAGTTTTATCCAAGGAACTTAAGGTAGTAATGATGTTCATAACATCATTCGATTCATACATATAAAGCTATCTTATTCGAAGGTTTAAACTTGTAATCACTAGAACATAGTTTAGTTAATCCTAAACTTGTTCGCAAACAAAAGTTAATCCTTCTAACTTGACTTTTAAAATCAACTAAACACATGTTCTATATCTATATGATATGCTAACTTAATGATTTAAAACCTGGAAACACGAAAAACACCGTAAAACCAGATTTACGCCGTCGTAGTAGCACCGCGGGCTGTTTTGGGTTAGTTAATTAAAAACTATGATAAACTTTGATTTAAAAGTTGTTATTCTGAGAAAATGATTTTTATTATGAACATGAAACTATATCCAAAAATTATGGTTAAACTCAAAGTGGAAGTATGTTTTCTAAAATGGTCATCTAGACGTCGTTCTTTCGACTGAAATGACTACCTTTACAAAAATGACTTATAACTTATTTTTCTGACTATAAACCTATACTTTTACTGTTTAGATTCATAAAATAGAGTTCAATATGAAACCATAGCAATTTGATTCACTCAAAACGGATTTAAAATGAAGAAGTTATGGGTAAAACAAGATTGGATAATTTTTCTCATTTTAGCTACGTGAAAATTGGTAACAAATCTATTCCAACCATAACTTAATCAATTTGTATTGTATATTATGTAATCTTGAGATACCATAGACACGTATACAATGTTTCGACCTATCATGTCGACACATCTATATATATTTCGGAACAACCATAGACACTCTATATGTGAATGTTGGAGTTAGCTATACAGGGTTGAGGTTGATTCCAAAATATATATAGTTTGAGTTGTGATCAATACTGAAATACGTATACAGTGGATCGTGGATTGATTCAAGATAATATTTATCAATTTATTTCTGTACATCTAATTGTGGACAACTAGTTGTAGGTTACTAACGAGGACAGCTGACTTAATAAACTTAAAACATCAAAATTTATTAAAAGTGTTGTAAATATATTTTGAACATACTTTGATATATATGTATATATTGTTATAGGTTCGTGAATCAACCAGTGGCCAAGTCTTACTTCCCGACGAAGTAAAAATCTGTGAAAGTGAGTTATAGTCCCACTTTTAAAATCTAATATTTTTGGGATGAGAATACATGCAGGTTTTATAAATGATTTACAAAATAGACACAAGTACGTGAAACTACATTCTATGGTTGAATTATCGAAATCGAATATGCCCCTTTTTATTAAGTCTGGTAATCTAAGAATTAGGGAACAGACACCCTAATTGACGCGAATCCTAAAGATAGATCTATCGGGCCCAACAAGCCCCATCCAAAGTACCGGATGCTTTAGTACTTCGAAATTTATATCATATCCGAAGGGTGTCCCGGAATGATGGGGATATTCTTATATATGCATCTTGTTAATGTCGGTTACCAGGTGTTCACCATATGAATGACTTTTATCTCTATGTATGGGATGTGTATTGAAATATGAAATCTTGTGGTCTATTATTATGATTTGATATATATATAGGTTAAACCTATAACTCACCAACATTTTTGTTGACGTTTTAAGCATGTTTATTCTCAGGTGATTATTAAGAGCTTCCGCTGTCGCATACTTAAATAAGGACAAGATTTGGAGTCCATGTTTGTATGATATTGTGTAAAAACTGCATTCAAGAAACTTATTTTGTTGTAACATATTTGTATTGTAAACCATTATGTAATGGTCGTGTGTAAACAGGATATTTTAAATTATCATTATTTGATAATCTACGCAAAGCTTTTTAAACCTTTATTGATGAAATAAAGGTTATGGTTTGTTTTAAAATGAATGCAGTCTTTGAAAAACGTCTCATATAGAGGTCAAAACCTCGCAACGAAATCAATTAATATGGAATGTTTTTAATCAATAAGAACGGGACATTTCAGTTGGTATCCGAGCGTTGGTCTTAGAGAACCAGAAAATTTGCATTAGTGTGTCTTATCGAGTTTGTTAGGATGCATTAGTGAGTCTGGACTTCGACCGTGTTTTCTTTAAAAATGATTGCTTAACATTTTTGTTGGAAACTATATATTTTTAACATATGAATATTATGTGATATATTAATCTCTTAACGTGTTTGATATTATGTGATAGATGTCTACCTCTAGAACAAGTCCCATTGACTCACCTAATAATAATGAAGAGTCAAATGTAAATTGGAATGATTCGTGGACTGATTCACAAGTTCCCGAAGAGGAACCGGAAGAAGAGTCGGAACCGGAAGAAGAATCGGAACCGGAAGAAGAATCGGAACCGGAAGAAGAAATAGAACCGGTGGGGGAAATAATAAAATGGTTAAGTAAAAGAGAATCCTCATCCAACCGACCAAGGTTAATTATGGTCAATGGTGTTTCCGCCAAGGAAGCAAAATATTGGGAGGATTACCAATTCTCCGATGAATCGGATTCCGACGAGAATTCCGATGATGTTATAGAAATTACCCCAACTGAATTTAAAAAGGCAAAAGAAAATAATAAGGAAAAGGGCATAAAAATAGAGAAATCTAATTCCAACCCCGATGAACTTTATATGTATCGTCAACCCCCGAAGTCCTTAAGTTGTAACAATGACCCGGGAACCTCTAAACCACCAGGTTTTTCTAAACCAATGTGGACAACGACGGCTCGTATTAGGGGAACATCATATATCCCTAGAAACTTGGCAAAACGAACCAAAACCGAACAAGAAGAAACGAGCGAGTCGGAATAAGATATTTGTATTCGTGTGGTGTAATATATGTAATATAGTGTGCTTATGCTTTATGATATATGTAAAAATTGCTTGTATTAATAAGTATTTTTTTTATGAATCTAACTCTTGTCTATTTTACAGTATAAAAACACAAAATGGATAGACAACCCAATATTTTAAGAGACCTACCCGGAGACATGATTGATGAAATCTTGTCTAGAGTCGGTCAGAATTCCTCGGCACAACTATTTAAGGCGAGATCAGTTTGTAAGACATTCGAAGAACGTTCCAAGAATGTCTTGATTTATAAGAGACTTTCGTTTGAAAGATGGGGGATATCACATTGGAAAACCCATAAGTTACGATGTGTTTACTTTGACGCATATATTGCGGGGAACCCAAATTCTATTTTACGCAACGGGTTAAGAAATTATTTTGACTCAATATATCCGAATATTGGACTTCGTGATTTAGAAAAAGCGGCTAACATGCAACATAAAGAAGCATGTTATGCTTACGGATTAGTAATGTTCGCTTCTCACCAAAGTGAGAACAAGAACATCGTGCTACAACTATTAAACAAAACGTTTCCACAAGTGACGGAGTCGGTAATTGGGGTAAGAAATGAGGTTTTTAGATTGTTACGGGACTGTTGGACATTACGTAACCCTCGTCCCTTTGACGACGTTACAACACGCTGTCTTATCAACGGCCATAACGGTTATGTTCCACAAGACCAAGGATGGGAAGTAATCCTAGTAAAACCAGAATGCATGACTTGTTTCTGGACGTATGAATTACGTGTCTTTATTGCCTTTGCTGAACGACTTGTGTACTAGCTAGAATTATCTTCACAACTATCTTGTATCAAAGTTATTGTGTGCTATATTTCATGCTTTATGTAAAATAAGCGGTATTGTAAGTTTGTAAAATATTGTATAAAAGTTTGAACGCGAAATATTATTATAATCAGTTTTTCATATAGAATTGTAGTAGTTGAATTGTATATTAGCTACTAAGTATGAACTTAACGGGTAGGTACTACCCGAATTTAAACTTATAAAATGCTAATATGAAGAAAAAGCTTTTATAAATGAGTTCATATTATGCTACGAAATACTATTAACTACTCTTAATATTCTGTATGATTAACTTGTTCCATTTGACTATTTTGAAGGAAATGGCACCTACTACTCGACACACCGTGAATATGAATGAAGAGGAATTCCGTACTTTTCTAGCTTCAAACATAGCCGCAGTACAGGCTGCGCTACATACCAACAATAACCTTGGATCTAGCAGTACAGGAAATCGTGTAGGATGCACCTATAAAGAATTCACTGCCTGCAAACCTTTGGAATTTGATGGAACCGAAGGACCGATCGGATTGAAACGGTGGACCGAGAAGGTCGAATCAGTGTTTGCCATAAGTAAGGGTACTGAAGAGGACAAAGTGAAGTACGCTACGCATACCTTCACAGGTTCTGCGTTAACATGGTGGAATACCTATCTAGAGCAAGTGGGACAAGACGATGCGTACGCACTACCGTGGTCAGCATTCAAGCACTTGATGAACGAGAAGTACCGTCCCAGAACCGAGGTCAATAAGCTCAAGACAGAACTTAGAGGGTTACGAACCCAAGGATTTGATATTACCACGTACGAAAGACGATTCACAGAATTGTGCCTATTGTGTCCGGGAGCATTCGAAGATGAGGAAGAGAAGATCGACGCGTTTGTGAAAGGATTACCGGAAAGAATCCAAGAAGATATAAGTTCACACGAGCCCGCCTCCATACAACAGGCATGTAGAATGGCTCACAAACTAGTGAACCAGATTGAAGAAAGAATTAAAGAACAGACTGCTGAAGAGGCCAATGTGAAGCAAGTCAAAAGAAAGTGGGAGGAAAACGGTGATAAGAATCACCAATACAACAACAACAGCAATTACAACAATAATCGCAACAATTATCCCAACAATCGCAACATCAATCGCAACTACAACAAACGGCCCAACAACAACAACAACAACAACAACAACAACAATAGCAACTACAACAATCATCCCAACAACAATAATAACCGCAACAACAACAACAATCAGAAGCAGCTATGCCAAAGGTGTGAAAAGTATCACTCGGGGTTCTGCACCAAATGTTGCAACAAGTGTAAAAGAAATGGTCATAGCGCGGCGAAGTGTGAGGTCTACGGACCAGGGGTTAATAGAACGAAAGGAACAAATGGTGTCGGAACGAGTAATGGCGGAGCAAGTAGTGTCGGAGCAAGTTATGCCAATGTAGTTTGTTATAAATGTGGAAAACCGAGCCACATTATTAGAAATTGCCCGAACCAGGAGAACACGAATGGACAAGGCTGCGGAAGAGTTTTCAATATTAATGCGGCAGAGGCACAGGAAGACCCGGAGCTTGTTACGGGTACGTTTCTTATTGACAATAAATCTGCTTAAGTTTTATTTGATTCGGGTGCGGATAGAAGCTATATGAGTAGAGATTTTTGTGCTAAATTAAGTTGTCCATTCACGCCTTTGGATAGTAAATTTTTACTCGAATTAGCAAATGGTAAATTAATTTCAGCAGATAATATATGTCGGAATCGAGAAATTAAACTGGTTAGCGAAACATTTAAGATTGATTTGATACCAGTAGAGTTAGGGAGTTTTGATGTGATAATCGGTATGGACTGGTTGAAAGAAGTGAAAGCAGAGATCGTCTGTTACAAAAATGCAATTCGCATTATACGAGAAAAAGGAAAACCCTTAATGGTGTATGGAGAAAAGGGCAACACGAAGCTACATCTTATTAGTAATTTGAAGGCACAAAAACTAATAAGAAAAGGTTGCTATGCTGTTCTAGCACACGTCGAGAAAGTACAAACTGAAGAAAAGAGCATCAATGATGTTCCCATTGCAAAAGAATTTCCCGATGTATTTCCGAAAGAATTACCGGGATTACCCCCACATCGATCTGTTGAATTTCAAATAGATCTTGTACCAGGAGCTGCACCAATAGCTCGTGCTCCTTACAGACTCGCACCCAGCGAGATGAAAGAACTGCAAAGCCAATTACAAGAACTTTTAGAGCGTGGTTTCATTCGACCAAGCACATCACCGTGGGGAGCTCCTGTTTTGTTTGTCAAGAAGAAAGATGGTACATTCAGGTTGTGTATCGACTACCGAGAGTTGAACAAACTTACCATCAAGAACCGCTACCCACTACCGAGAATCGACGACTTATTTGATCAACTACAAGGCTCGTCTGTTTATTCAAAGATTGACTTACGTTCCGGGTATCATCAAATGCGGGTGAAAGAAGATGATATTCCAAAGACTGCTTTCAGAACACGTTACGGTCATTACGAGTTTATGGTCATGCCGTTTGGTTTAACTAATGCACCAGCTGTGTTCATGGACCTTATGAACCGAGTGTGTGGACCATACCTTGACAAGGTTGTCATTGTTTTCATTGATGACATACTTATTTACTCAAAGAATGACCAAGAACACGGTGAACATTTGAGAAAGGTGTTAGAAGTATTGAGGAAGGAAGAATTGCACGCTAAGTTTTCAAAGTGTGCATTTTGGTTGGAAGAAGTTCAATTCCTCGGTCACATAGTGAACAAAGAAGGTATTAAGGTGGATCCGGCAAAGATAGAAACTGTTGAAAAGTGGGAAACCCCGAAAACTCCGAAACACATACGCCAGTTTTTAGGACTACCTGGTTACTACAGAAGGTTCATCCAAGACTTTTCCAGAATAGCAAAACCCTTGACTGCATTAACGCATAAAGGGAAGAAATTTGAATGGAATGATGAACAAGAGAAAGCGTTTCAGTTATTGAAGAAAAAGCTAACTACGGCACCTATATTGTCATTGCCTGAAGGGAATGATGATTTTGTGATTTATTGTGACGCATCAAAGCAAGGTCTCGGTTGTGTATTAATGCAACGAACGAAGGTGATTGCTTATGCGTCTAGACAATTGAAGATTCACGAACAAAATTATACGACGCATGATTTGGAATTAGGAGCGGTTGTTTTTGCATTAAAGACTTGGAGGCACTACTTATATGGGGTCAAATGTATTATATATACCGACCACAAAAGTCTTCAACACATATTTAATCAGAAACAACTGAATATGAGGCAGCGTAGGTGGATTGAATTGTTGAATGATTACGACTTTGAGATTCGTTACCACCCGGGGAAGGCAAATGTGGTAGCCGATGCCTTGAGCAGGAAGGACAGAGAACCCATTCGAGTAAAATCTATGAATATAATGATTCATAATAACCTTACTACTCAAATAAAGGAGGCGCAACAAGGAGTTTTAAAAGAGGGAAATTTAAAGGATGAAATACCCAAAGGATCGGAGAAGCATCTTAATATTCAGGAAGACGGAACCCGGTATAGGGCTGAAAGGATTTGGGTACCAAAATTTGGAGATATGAGAGAAATGGTACTTAGAGAAGCTCATAAAACCAGATACTCAATACATCCTGGAACGGGAAAGATGTACAAGGATCTCAAGAAACATTTTTGGTGGCCGGGTATGAAAGCCGATGTTGCTAAATACGTAGGAGAATGTTTGACGTGTTCTAAGGTCAAAGCTGAGCATCAGAAACCATCAGGTCTACTTCAACAACCCGAAATCCTGGAATGGAAATGGGAAAACATTACCATGGATTTCATCACTAAATTGCCAAGGATTGAAAGTGGTTTTGAAACTATTTGGGTAATAGTTGATCGTCTCACTAAATCAGCACACTTCCTGCCAATAAGAGAAGATGACAAGATGGAGAAGTTAGCACGACTGTATTTGAAGGAAGTCGTCTCCAGACATGGAATACCAATCTCTATTATCTCTGATAGGGATGGCAGATTTATTTCAAGATTCTGGCAGACATTACAGCAAGCATTAGGAACTCGTCTAGACATGAGTACTGCCTATCATCCACAAACTGATGGGCAGAGCGAAAGGATGATACAAACGCTTGAAGACATGCTACGAGCATGTGTTATTGATTTCGGAAACAGTTGGGATCGACATCTACCGTTAGCAGAATTTTCCTACAACAACAGCTACCATTCAAGCATTGAGATGGCGCCGTTTGAAGCACTTTATGGTAGAAAGTGCAGGTCTCCGATTTGTTGGAGTGAAGTGGGGGATAGACAGATTACGGGTCCGGAGATTATACAAGAAACTACCGAGAAGATCATCCAAATTCAACAACGGTTGAAAACCGCCCAAAGTCGACAAAAGAGCTACGCTGACATTAAAAGAAAAGATATAGAATTTGAAATTGGAGAGATGGTCATGCTTAAAGTTGCACCTTGGAAAGGCGTTGTTCGATTTGGTAAACGAGGGAAATTAAATACAAGGTATATTGGACCATTCAAGATTATTGATCGTGTCGGACCAGTAGCTTACCGACTTGATTTACCTCAACAACTCGCGGCTGTACATAACACTTTCCACGTCTCGAATTTGAAGAAATGTTTTGCTAAAGAAGATCTCACTATTCCGTTAGATGAAATCCAAATCAACGAAAAACTTCAATTCATCGAAGAACCCGTCGAAATAATGGATCGTGAGATTAAAAGACTTAAGCAAAACAAGATACCAATTGTTAAGGTTCGATGGAATGCTCGTAGAGGACCCGAGTTCACCTGGGAGCGTGAAGATCAGATGAAGAAGAAATACCCGCATCTATTTCCAGAAGATTCGTCAACACCTTCAACAACTTAAAATTTCGGGACGAAATTTATTTAACGGGTAGGTACTGTAGTGACCCGAACTTTTCCATGTTTATATATATTAATTGAGATTGATATTTACATGATTAAATGTTTCTAACATGTTAAGCAATCAAACTTGTTAAGACTTGATTAATTGAAATATGTTTCATATAGACAATTGACCACCCAAGTTGACCGGTGATTCACAAACGTTAAAACTTGTAAAAACTATACGATGACATATATATGGTTATATATATAGTTAACATGTTTTTATTATACGTATGTATCTTATTAGGTATTTTAACAATGAGTTATATACATAAAAATGAGACTATTAATTTAAGAAACTCGAAAACGATATATATAACGATTATCGTTATAACAACGTCTTACTAGGTACATATGAATCATATTAAGATATTGATACACTTGGTTAATTATGTTAAATGATAAGTAAATATATTATTAAGTGTATTAACAATGAAATACATATGTAAAAATAAGACTACTAACTTAATGATTTCGAAACGAGACATATATGTAACGATTATCGTTGTAACGACATTTAACTGTATATACATCATACTAAGATATATTATATATCATAATATCATGATAATATAATAATTTAACATCTCATTTGTTATAATAAACAATGGGTTAACAACATTCAACAAGATCGTTAACCTAAAGGTTTCAAAACAACATTTACATGTAACGACTAACGATGACTTAACGACTCAGTTAAAATGTATATACATGTAGTGTTTTAATATGTATTCATACACTTTTGAAAGACTTCAAGACACTTATCAAAATACTTCTACTTAACAAAAATGCTTACAATTACATCCTCGTTCAGTTTCATCAACAATTCTACTCGTATGCACCCGTATTCGTACTCGTATAATACACAGCTTTTAGATGTATGTACTATTGGTATATACACTCTAATGATCAGCACTTAGAAGCCCATGTGAGTCACCTAACACATGTGGGAACCATCATTTGGCAACTAGCATGAAATATCTCATAAAATTACAAAAATATGAGTAATCATTCATGACTTATTTACATGAAAACAAAATTACATACCCTTTATATCTAATCCATACACCAACGACCAAAAACACCTACAAACACTTTCATTCTTCAATTTTCTTCATCTAATTGATCTCTCTCAAGTTCTATCTTCAAGTTCTAAGTGTTCTTCATATATTTTACAAGTTCTAGTTACATAAAATCAAGAATACTTTCAAGTTTGCTAGCTCACTTCCAATCTTGTAAGGTGATCATCCAACCTCAAGAAATCTTTGTTTCTTATAGTAGGTTATCATTCTAATACAAGGTAATAATCATATTCAAACTTTGGTTCAATTTCTATAACTATAACAATCTTATTTCAAGTGATGATCTTACTTGAACTTGTTTTCGTGTCATGATTCTGCTTCAAGAACTTCGAGCCATCCAAGGATCCGTTGAAGCTAGATCCATTTTTTTCTTTTCCAGTAGTTTTATCCAAGGAACTTAAGGTAGTAATGATGTTCATAACATCATTCGATTCATACATATAAAGCTATCTTATTCGAAGGTTTAAACTTGTAATCACTAGAACATAGTTTAGTTAATCCTAAACTTGTTCGCAAACAAAAGTTAATCCTTCTAACTTGACTTTTAAAATCAACTAAACACATGTTCTATATCTATATGATATGCTAACTTAATGATTTAAAACCTGGAAACACGAAAAACACCGTAAAACCAGATTTACGCCGTCGTAGTAGCACCGCGGGCTGTTTTGGGTTAGTTAATTAAAAACTATGATAAACTTTGATTTAAAAGTTGTTATTCTGAGAAAATGATTTTTATTATGAACATGAAACTATATCCAAAAATTATGGTTAAACTCAAAGTGGAAGTATGTTTTCTAAAATGGTCATCTAGACGTCGTTCTTTCGACTGAAATGACTACCTTTACAAAAACGACTTATAAATTATTTTTCCGACTATAAACCTATACTTTTACTGTTTATATTCATAAAATAGAGTTCAATATGAAACCATAGCAATTTGATTCACTCAAAACGGATTTAAAATGAAGAAGTTATGGGTAAAACAAGATTGGATAATTTTTCTCATTTTAGCTACGTGAAAATTGGTAACAAATCTATTCCAACCATAACTTAATCAACTTGTATTGTATATTATGTAATCTTGAGATACCATAGACACGTATACAATGTTTCGACCTATCATGTCGACACATCTATATATATTTCGGAACAACCATAGACACTCTATATGTGAATGTTGGAGTTAGCTATACAGGGTTGAGGTTGATTCCAAAATATATATAGTTTGAGTTGTGATCAATACTGAAATACGTATACACTGGGTCGTGGATTGATTCAAGATAATATTTATCAATTTATTTCTGTACATCTAATTGTGGACAACTAGTTGTAGGTTACTAACGAGGACAGCTGACTTAATAAACTTAAAACATCAAAATATATTAAAAGTGTTGTAAATATATTTTGAACATACTTTGATATATATGTATATATTGTTATAGGTTCGTGAATCAACCAGTGGCCAAGTCTTACTTCCCGACGAAGTAAAAATCTGTGAAAGTGAGTTATAGTCCCACTTTTAAAATCTAATATTTTTGGGATGAGAATACATGCAGGTTTTATAAATGATTTACAAAATAGACACAAGTACGTGAAACTACATTCTATGGTTGAATTATCGAAATCGAATATGCCCCTTTTTATTAAGTCTGGTAATCTAAGAATTAGGGAACAGACACCCTAATTGACGCGAATCCTAAAGATAGATCTATCGGGCCCAACAAGCCCCATCCAAAGTACCGGATGCTTTAGTACTTCGAAATTTATATCATATCCGAAGGGTGTCCCGGAATGATGGGGATATTCTTATATATGCATCTTGTTAATGTCGGTTACCAGGTGTTCACCATATGAATGACTTTTATCTCTATGTATGGGATGTGTATTGAAATATGAAATCTTGTGGTCTATTATTATGATTTGATATATATAGGTTAAACCTATAACTCACCAACATTTTTGTTGACGTTTTAAGCATGTTTATTCTCAGGTGATTATTAAGAGCTTCCGCTGTCGCATACTTAAATAAGGACGAGATTTGGAGTCCATGTTTGTATGATATTGTGTAAAAACTGCATTCAAGAAACTTATTTTGTTGTAACATATTTGTATTGTAAACCATTATGTAATGGTCGTGTGTAAACAGGATATTTTAGATTATCATTATTTGATAATCTACGCAAAGCTTTTTAAACCTTTATTGATGAAATAAAGGTTATGGTTTGTTTTAAAATGAATGCAGTCTTTGAAAAACGTCTCATATAGAGGTCAAAACCTCGCAACGAAATCAATTAATATGGAACGTTTTTAATCAATAAGAACGGGACATTTCAGTTGGTATCCGAGCGTTGGTCTTAGAGAACCAGAAAATTTGCATTAGTGTGTCTTATCGAGTTTGTTAGGATGCATTAGTGAGTCTGGACTTCGACCGTGTTTTCTTTAAAAATGATTGCTTAACATTTTTGTTGGAAACTATATATTTTTAACATATGAATATTATGTGATATATTAATCTCTTAACGTGTTTGATATTATGTGATAGATGTCTACCTCTAGAACAAGTCCCATTGACTCACCTAATAATAATGAAGAGTCAAATGTAAATTGGAATGATTCGTGGACTGATTCACAAGTTCCCGAAGAGGAACCGGAAGAAGAGTCGGAACCGGAAGAAGAATCGGAACCGGAAGAAGAATCGGAACCGGAAGAAGAAATAGAACCGGTGGGGGAAATAATAAAATGGTTAAGTAAAAGAGAATCCTCAACCAACCGACCAAGGTTAATTATGGTCAATGGTGTTTCCGCCAAGGAAGCAAAATATTGGGAGGATTACCAATTCTCCGATGAATCGGATTCCGACGAGAATTCCGATGATGTTATAGAAATTACCCCAACTGAATTTAAAAAGGCAAAAGAAAATAATAAGGAAAAGGGCATAAAAATAGAGAAATCTAATTCCAACCCCGATGAACTTTATATGTATCGTCAACCCCCGAAGTCCTTAAGTTGTAACAATGACCCGGGAACCTCTAAACCACCAGGTTTTTCTAAACCAATGTGGACAACGACGGCTCGTATTAGGGGAACATCATATATCCCTAGAAACTTGGCAAAATGAACCAAAACCGAACAAGAAGAAACGAGCGAGTCGGAATAAGATATTTGTATTCGTGTGGTGTAATATATGTAATATAGTGTGCTTATGCTTTATGATATATGTAAAAATTGCTTGTATTAATAAGTATTTTTTTTTATGAATCTAACTCTTGTCTATTTTACAGTATAAAAACACAAAATGGATAGACAACCCAATATTTTAAGAGACCTACCCGGAGACATGATTGATGAAATCTTGTCTAGAGTCGGTCAGAATTCCTCGGCACAACTATTTAAGGCGAGATCAGTTTGTAAGACATTCGAAGAACGTTCCAAGAATGTCTTGATTTATAAGAGACTTTCGTTTGAAAGATGGGGGATATCACATTGGAAAACCCATAAGTTACGATGTGTTTACTTTGACGCATATATTGCGGGGAACCCAAATGCTATTTTACGCAACGGGTTAAGAAATTATTTTGACTCAATATATCCGAATATTGGACTTCGTGATTTAGAAAAAGCGGCTAACATGCAACATAAAGAAGCATGTTATGCTTACGGATTAGTAATGTTCGCTTCTCACCAAAGTGAGAACAAGAACATCGTGCTACAACTATTAAACAAAACGTTTCCACAAGTGACGGAGTCGGTAATTGGGGTAAGAAATGAGGTTTTTAGATTGTTACGGGACTGTTGGACATTACGTAACCCTCGTCCCTTTGACGACGTTACAACACGCTGTCTTATCAACGGCCATAACGGTTATGTTCCACAAGACCAAGGATGGGAAGTAATCCTAGTAAAACCAGAATGCATGACTTGTTTCTGGACGTATGAATTACGTGTCTTTATTGCCTTTGCTGAACGACTTGTGTACTAGCTAGAATTATCTTCACAACTATCTTGTATCAAAGTTATTGTGTGCTATATTTCATGCTTTATGTAAAATAAGCGGTATTGTAAGTTTGTAAAATATTGTATAAAAGTTTGAACGCGAAATATTATTATAATCAGTTTTTCATATAGAATTGTAGTAGTTGAATTGTATATTAGCTACTAAGTATGAACTTAACGGGTAGGTACTACCCGAATTTAAACTTATAAAACGCTAATATGAAGAAAAAGCTTTTATAAATGAGTTCATATTATGCTACGAAATACTATTAACTACTCTTAATATTCTGTATGATTAACTTGTTCCATTTGACTATTTTGAAGGAAATGGCACCTACTACTCGACACACCGTGAATATGAATGAAGAGGAATTCCGTACTTTTCTAGCTTCAAACATAGCCGCAGTACAGGCTGCGCTACATACCAACAATAACCTTGGATCTAGCAGTACAGGAAATCGTGTAGGATGCACCTATAAAGAATTCACTGCCTGCAAACCTTTGGAATTTGATGGAACCGAAGGACCGATCGGATTGAAACGGTGGACCGAGAAGGTCGAATCGGTGTTTGCCATAAGTAAGTGTACTGAAGAGGACAAAGTGAAGTACGCTACGCATACCTTCACAGGTTCTGCGTTAACATGGTGGAATACCTATCTAGAGCAAGTGGGACAAGACGATGCGTACGCACTACCGTGGTCAGCATTCAAGCACTTGATGAACGAGAAGCACCGTCCCAGAACCTAGGTCAATAAGCTCAAGACAGAACTTAGAGGGTTACGAACCCAAGGATTTGATATTACCACGTACGAAAGACGATTCACAGAATTGTGCCTATTGTGTCCGGGAGCATTCGAAGATGAGGAAGAGAAGATCGACGCGTTTGTGAAAGGATTACCGGAAAGAATCCAAGAAGATATAAGTTCACACGAGCCCGCCTCCATACAACATGCATGTAGAATGGCTCACAAACTAGTGAACCAGATTGAAGAAAGAATTAAAGAACAGACTGCTGAAGAGGCCAATGTGAAGCAAGTCAAAAGAAAGTGGGAGGAAAACGGTGATAAGAATCACCAATACAACAACAACAGCAATTACAACAATAATCGCAACAATTATCCCAACAATCGCAACATCAATCGCAACTACAACAAACGGCCCAACAACAACAACAACAACAACAACAACAACAATAGCAACTACAACAATCATCCCAACAACAATAATAACCGCAACAACAACAACAATCAGAAGCAGCTATGCCAAAGGTGTGAAAAGTATCACTCGGGTTCTGCACCAAATTTTGCAACAAGTGTAAAAGAAATGGTCATAGCGCGGCGAAGTGTGAGGTCTACGGACCAGGGGTTAATAGAACGAAAGGAACAAATGGTGTCGGAACGAGTAATGGCGGAGCAAGTAGTGTCGGAGCAAGTTATGCCAATGTAGTTTGTTATAAATGTGGAAAACCGGGCCACATTATTAGAAATTGCCCGAACCAGGAGAACACGAATGGACAAGGCTGCGGAAGAGTTTTCAATATTAATGCGGCAGAGGCACAGGAAGACCCGGAGCTTGTTACGGGTACGTTTCTTATTGACAATAAATCTGCTTAAGTTTTATTTGATTCGGGTGCGGATAGAAGCTATATGAGTAGAGATTTTTGTGCTAAATTAAGTTGTCCATTGACGCCTTTGGATAGTAAATTTTTACTCGAATTAGCAAATGGTAAATTAATTTCAGCAGATAATATATGTCGGAATCGAGAAATTAAACTGGTTAGCGAAACATTTAAGATTGATTTGATACCAGTAGAGTTAGGGAGTTTTGATGTGATAATCGGTATGGACTGGTTGAAAGAAGTGAAAGCAGAGATCGTCTGTTACAAAAATGCAATTCGCATTATACGAGAAAAAGGAAAACCCTTAATGGTGTATGGAGAAAAGGGCAACACGAAGCTACATCTTATTAGTAATTTGAAGGCACAAAAACTAATAAGAAAAGGTTGCTATGCTGTTCTAGCACACGTCGAGAAAGTACAAACTGAAGAAAAGAGCATCAATGATGTTCCCATTGCAAAAGAATTTCCCGATGTATTTCCGAAAGAATTACCGGGATTACCCCCACATCGATCTGTTGAATTTCAAATAGATCTTGTACCAGGAGCTGCACCAATAGCTCGTGCTCCTTACAGACTCGCACCCAGCGAGATGAAAGAACTGCAAAGCCAATTACAAGAACTTTTAGAGCGTGGTTTCATTCGACCAAGCACATCACCGTGGGGAGCTCCTGTTTTGTTTGTCAAGAAGAAAGATGGTACATTCAGGTTGTGTATCGACTACCGAGAGTTGAACAAACTTACCATCAAAAACCGCTACCCACTACCGAGAATCGACGACTTATTTGATCAACTACAAGGCTCTTCTGTTTATTCAAAGATTGACTTACGTTCCGGGTATCATCAAATGCGGGTGAAAGAAGATGATATTCCAAAGACTGCTTTCAGAACACGTTACGGTCATTACGAGTTTATGGTCATGCCGTTTGGTTTAACTAATGCACCAGCTGTGTTCATGGACCTTATGAACCGAGTGTGTGGACCATACCTTGACAAGGTTGTCATTGTTTTCATTGATGACATACTTATTTACTCAAAGAATGACCAAGAACACGGTGAACATTTGAGAAAGGTGTTAGAAGTATTGAGGAAGGAAGAATTGTACGCTAAGTTTTCAAAGTGTGCATTTTGGTTGGAAGAAGTTCAATTCCTCGGTCACATAGTGAACAAAGAAGGTATTAAGGTGGATCCGGCAAAGATAGAAACTGTTGAAAAGTGGGAAACCCCGAAAACTCCGAAACACATACGCCAGTTTTTAGGACTAGCTGGTTACTACAGAAGGTTCATCCAAGACTTTTCCAGAATAGCAAAACCCTTGACTGCATTAACGCATAAAGGGAAGAAATTTGAATGGAATGATGAACAAGAGAAAGCGTTTCAGTTATTGAAGAAAAAGCTAACTACGGCACCTATATTGTCATTGCCTGAAGGGAATGATGATTTTGTGATTTATTGTGACGCATCAAAGCAAGGTCTCGGTTGTGTATTAATGCAACGAACGAAGGTGATTGCTTATGCGTCTAGACAATTGAAGATTCAAGAACAAAATTATACGACGCATGATTTGGAATTAGGAGCGGTTGTTTTTGCATTAAAGACTTGGAGGCACTACTTATATGGGGTCAAAAGTATTATAAATACCGACCACAAAAGTCTTCAACACATATTTAATCAGAAACAACTGAATATGAGGCAGCGTAGGTGGATTGAATTGTTGAATGATTACGACTTTGAGATTCGTTACCACCCGGGAAAGGCAAATGTGGTAGCCGATGCCTTGAGCAGGAAGGACAGAGAACCCATTCGAGTAAAATCTATGAATATAATGATTCATAATAACCTTACTACTCAAATAAAGGAGGCGTAACAAGGAGTTTTAAAAGAGGGAAATTTAAAGGATGAAATACCCAAAGGATCGGAGAAGCATCTTAATATTCAGGAAGACGGAACCCGGTATAGGGCTGAAAGGATTTGGGTACCAAAATTTGGAGATATGAGAGAAATGGTACTTAGAGAAGCTCATAAAACCAGATACTCAATACATCCTGGAACGGGGAAGATGTACAAGGATCTCAAGAAACATTTTTGGTGGCCGGGTATGAAAGCCGATGTTGCTAAATACGTAGGAGAATGTTTGACGTGTTCTAAGGTCAAAGCTGAGCATCAGAAACCATCAGGTCTACTTCAACAACCCGAAATCCCGGAATGGAAATGGGAAAACATTACCATGGATTTCATCACTAAATTGCCAAGGATTGCAAGTGGTTTTGATACTATTTGGGTAATAGTTGATCATCTCACTAAATCAGCACACTTCCTGCCAATAAGAGAAGATGACAAGATGGAGAAGTTAGCACGACTGTATTTGAAGGAAGTCGTCTCCAGACATGGAATACCAATCTCTATTATCTCTGATAGGGATGGCAGATTTATTTCAAGATTCTGGCAGACATTACAGCAAGCATTAGGAACTCGTCTAGACATGAGTACTGCCTATCATCCACAAACTGATGGGCAGAGCGAAAGGATGATACAAACGCTTGAAGACATGCTACGAGCATGTGTTATTGATTTCGGAAACAGTTGGGATCGACATCTACCGTTAGCAGAATTTTCCTACAACAACAGCTACCATTCAAGCATTGAGATGGCGCCGTTTGAAGCACTTTATGGTAGAAAGTGCAGGTCTCCGATTTGTTGGAGTGAAGTGGGGGATAGACAGATTACGGGTCCGGAGATTATACAAGAAACTACCGAGAAGATCATCCAAATTCAACAACGGTTGAAAACCGCCCAAAGTCGACAAAAGAGCTACGCTGACATTAAAAGAAAAGATATAGAATTTGAAATTGGAGAGATGGTCATGCTTAAAGTTGCACCTTGGAAAGGCGTTGTTCGATTTGGTAAACGAGGGAAATTAAATCCAAGGTATATTGGACCATTCAAGATTATTGATCGTGTCGGACCAGTAGCTTACCGACTTGATTTACCTCAACAACTCGTGGCTGTACATAACACTTTCCACGTCTCGAATTTGAAGAAATTTTTTGCTAAAGAAGATCTCACTATTCCGTTAGATGAAATCCAAATCAACGAAAAACTTCAATTCATCGAAGAACCCGTCGAAATAATGGATCGTGAGATTAAAAGACTTAAGCAAAACAAGATACCAATTGTTAAGGTTCGATGGAATGCTCGTAGAGGACCCGAGTTCACCTGGGAGCGTGAAGATCAGATGAAGAAGAAATACCCGCATCTATTTCCAGAAGATTCGTCAACACCTTCAACAACTTAAAATTTCGGGACGAAATTTATTTAACGGGTAGGTACTGTAGTGACCCGAAATTTTCCATGTTTATATATATTAATTGAGATTGATATTTACATGATTAAATGTTTCTAACATGTTAAGCAATCAAACTTGTTAAGACTTGATTAATTGAAATATGTTTCATATAGACAATTGACCACCGAAGTTGACCGGTGATTCACAAACGTTAAAACTTGTAAAAACTATACGATGACATATATATGGTTATATATATAGTTAACATGTTTTTATTATAAGTATGTATCTTATTAGGTATTTTAACAATGAGTTATATACATAAAAATGAGACTATTAATTTAAGAAACTCGAAAACGATATATATAACGATTATCGTTATAACAACGTCTTACTAGGTACATATGAATCATATTAAGATATTGATACACTTGGTTAATTATGTTAAATGATAAGTAAATATATTATTAAGTGTATTAACAATGAAATACATATGTAAAAATAAGACTACTAACTTAATGATTTCGAAACGAGACATATATGTAACGATTATCGTTGTAACGACATTTAACTGTATATACATCATACTAAGATATATTATATATCATAATATCATGATAATATAATAATTTAACATCTCATTTTTTATAATAAACAATGGGTTAACAACATTCAACAAGATCGTTAACCTAAAGGTTTCAAAACAACATTTACATGTAACGACTAACGATGACTTAACGACTCAGTTAAAATGTATATACATGTAGTGTTTTAATATGTATTCATACACTTTTGAAAGACTTCAAGACACTTATCAAAATACTTCTACTTAACAAAAATGCTTACAATTACATCCTCATTCAGTTTCATCAACAATTCTACTCGTATGCACCCGTATTCGTACTCGTACAATACACAGCTTTTAGATGTATGTACTATTGGTATATACACTCTAATGATCAGCACTTAGAAGCCCATGTGAGTCACCTAACACATGTGGGAACCATCATTTGGCAACTAGCATGAAATATCTCATAAAATTACAAAAATATGAGTAATCATTCATGACTTATGTACATGAAAACAAAATTACATACCCTTTATATCTAATCCATACACCAACGACCAAAAACACCTACAAACACTTTCATTCTTCAATTTTCTTCATCTAATTGATCTCTCTCAAGTTCTATCTTCAAGTTCTAAGTGTTCTTCATATATTTTACAAGTTCTAGTTACATAAAATCAAGAATACTTTCAAGTTTGCTAGCTCACTTCCAATCTTGTAAGGTGATCATCCAACCTCAAGAAATCTTTGTTTCTTACAGTAGGTTATCATTCTAATACAAGGTAATAATCATATTCAAACTTTGGTTCAATTTCTATAACTATAACAATCTTATTTCAAGTGATGATCTTACTTGAACTTGTTTTCGTGTCATGATTCTGCTTCAAGAACTTCGAGCCATCCAAGGATCCGTTGAAGCTAGATCCATTTTTCTCTTTTCCAGTAGTTTTATCCAAGGAACTTAAGGTAGTAATGATGTTCATAACATCATTCAATTCATACATATAAAGCTATCTTATTCGAAGGTTTAAACTTGTAATCACTAGAACATAGTTTAGTTAATCCTAAACTTGTTCGCAAACAAAAGTTAATCCTTCTAACTTGACTTTTAAAATCAACTAAACACATGTTATATATCTATATGATATGCTAACTTAATGATTTAAAACCTGGAAACACGAAAAACACCGTAAAACCAGATTTACGCCGTCGTAGTAGCACCGCGGGCTGTTTTGGGTTAGTTAATTAAAAACTATGATAAACTTTGATTTAAAAGTTGTTATTCTGAGAAAATGATTTTTATTATGAACATGAAACTATATCCAAAAATTATGGTTAAACTCAAAGTGGAAGTATGTTTTCTAAAATGGTCATCTAGACGTCGTTCTTTCGACTGAAATGACTACCTTTACAAAAACGACTTATAACTTATTTTTCCGACTATAAACCTATACTTTTACTGTTTATATTCATAAAATATAGTTCAATATGAAACCATAGCAATTTGATTCACTCAAAACGGATTTAAAATGAAGAAGTTATGGGTAAAACAAGATTGGATAATTTTTCTCATTTTAGCTACGTGAAAATTGGTAACAAATCTATTCCAACCATAACTTAATCAACTTGTATTGTATATTATGTAATCTTGAGATACCATAGACACGTATACAATGTTTCGACCTATCATGTCGACACATCTATATATATTTCGGAACAACCATAGACACTCTATATGTGAATGTTGGAGTTAGCTATACAGGGTTGAGGTTGATTCCAAAATATATATAGTTTGAGTTGTGATCAATACTGAAATACGTATACACTGGGTCGTGGATTGATTCAAGATAATATTTATCAATTTATTTCTGTACATCTAATTGTGGACAACTAGTTGTAGGTTACTAACGAGGACAGCTGACTTAATAAACTTAAAACATCAAAATATATTAAAAGTGTTGTAAATATATTTTGAACATACTTTGATATATATGTATATATTGTTATAGGTTCGTGAATCAACCAGTGGCCAAGTCTTACTTCCCGACGAAGTAAAAATTTGTGAAAGTGAGTTATAGTCCCACTTTTAAAATCTAATATTTTTGGGATGAGAATACATGCAGGTTTTATAAATGATTTACAAAATAGACACAAGTACGTGAAACTACATTCTATGGTTGAATTATCGAAATCGAATATGCCCCTTTTTATTAAGTCTGGTAATCTAAGAATTAGGGAACAGACACCCTAATTGACGCGAATCCTAAAGATAGATCTATCGGGCCCAACAAGCCCCATCCAAAGTACCGGATGCTTTAGTACTTCGAAATTTATATCATATCCGAAGGGTGTCCCGGAATGATGGGGATATTCTTATATATGCATCTTGTTAATGTCGGTTACCAGGTGTTCACCATATGAATGACTTTTATCTCTATGTATGGGATGTGTATTGAAATATGAAATCTTGTGGTCTATTATTATGATTTGATATATATAGGTTAAACCTATAACTCACCAACATTTTTGTTGACGTTTTAAGCATGTTTATTCTCAGGTGATTATTAAGAGCTTCCGCTGTCGCATACTTAAATAAGGACGAGATTTGGAGTCCATGTTTGTATGATATTGTGTAAAAACTGTATTCAAGAAACTTATTTTGTTGTAACATATTTGTATTGTAAACCATTATGTAATGGTCGTGTGTAAACAGGATATTTTAGATTATCATTATTTGATAATCTACGCAAAGCTTTTTAAACCTTTATTGATGAAATAAAGGTTATGGTTTGTTTTAAAATGAATGCAGTCTTTGAAAAACGTCTCATATAGAGGTCAAAACCTCGCAACGAAATCAATTAATATGGAACGTTTTTAATCAATAAGAACGGGACATTTCATATTTCACCTTATCTTCTTCAGCACATTTGCTTATAGCAAACACAGATTCAACCTTCTCGGTCCATCGTTTTAGTCTGACTGGTCCTTCGGTTTCATCGAACTCAAGAGGTTTACAGGCAGTGAAAGCCTTGTAGGAGCATCCTACATGGTTCCCTGTGGAGTTAGTCCCAGTGCTAGACCCTGAGTGATTTTTGTGTAATGCCGCCTGTACTGCGGCTATGTTCGTTGCGAGAAAAGTAAGGAATTCTTCCTCGCTCATATTCAAGTTCTGTAGAGTAGTCGATGCCATTTCCTTCAAAAATAGTCAAAAGAGTTAAGTTAATCATATAGAATATTAGGAGTAGTCAATAGTATTTCGTAGCATAATATGAACTTATTTATAAAAGGCTTTTCTTCATATTAGCGTTTTATAATTTTAATTTGGGTAGTACCTACCCGTTAAAGTTCATACTTAATGGCTAATATACAATTCAACTACTACAATTCTATCATGAAAAACTAATTATAATAATACTTCGTGTTCAAACTTTGATACAATATTTTACAATCGTACAATACCGCTATTTTACATACAACATGAAATATAGCACACGATAACGATAATATAAGGCATCTATTAAGACAATTCTAGTTAAACTCAAATCGTTTAGTAAAAACACGTAATTCATAGGACCAAAAACAAGTCATGCATTCCGGTTTCACCAATACTATTTTCCATCCCTGGTCAAGTAAAAAATAACTGTTGTGGTCTTTGGAAGAGCAGCACATTGTAACGTCATCAAAAGGACGGGGTTTACGTAATATCCAACAGTGCTGTAACAAATCAAAAACCTTATCTCTCACCTCAACTACTAAATCTGTTACCAGTGGAAATGTCTTATTAAGAAGTTGTAATTCGATGTTATTTTTCTTAGTTTGGTGAGAGGCAAACATAACTAACCCGTAAACATAACATGCTTCTTTAAGTTGCATGCTTGAAGCCTTCTCTAATGCACGAAGTCCTATATTGGGATGTATGGAGTCAAAATAGACCCTCAACCCGTAGCGGAAAATTGCATTAGGGTTTCTAGAATACATAGCCATAAAGAAAATATGGGCCAACTTAGGGTTTCCCCAGTGTGAGATACACCATCTATCGAAGGAAAGCCTTCTATAAACTAAGGCATGCTTGGAATGCTCTTCAAATGTTTTGCACACTAATTTCACCATAAACAATTGGGCCGATGAATCCTGACCAACTCTAGATAAGATTTCATCCAGCATTTCCTGTGGAAAATCTTCTAAAATATTCGGTTGTCTAACCCTAACATCCATTTTCGTAATTCGTTTTATACTGTAAAAGAAATGAAAATTATACTAAGATCCGTAGAAGAAGATGATGGTAAATAACAAGGCATAACAAGCAATTTTTACATATAGCATAAAAGTACAAGCACGCTACAATACATATATTACAAGGCATGGTAAATGTAAATGACTACAACTCTTTATTCAGACTTATTTGCTTCTTTTTCCTCGAACTCGGTTCATTTTGCTAATTTCTTAGGGATAAATCCGCAAGTCTTAATACGAGCAGTCCTTTTAACAAATGTTTTAGAAAAATCTGGCCTCTTAGATGTTCCCGGTCTATAATCAAAGTTTAAGTAGTACGGGTATTTACGGTATATTCCATCAGGGTATTTACTGATAACATAGGGTTCATCGGGTTTGGGATCGGGTTTCTCTATCTTGATAGATGGAGATTTTCCCTTATTGTTTTTCTTTTCTTTAAACTGAGCCGGTGTAATTTCTATCACTTCATCGGAATCCTCATCGGGATTATCTTCTGGTTCCTCAGGAAATTGGGAATCTTCCCAATATTTTTCTTCCTCAGTGGAGACCCCATCGACCATTTTTAACTTTGGTACATTGGTTGAAGATTTTGACTCAATATCTGAGTTGCTTGAGTGACTACTGTACTCGGAGTCGTTTGATAGACTAGCATGATCGGATGAAGTCATCTAACACATAATAGCAAGCACGTTAAGAGATTAATATATCACATAATATTTACATGTTAAGAATATATAGTTTCCAACAAAAAGCGTTAAGCAATAGTTTTTAAAACAGACGCGGTCGAAGTCCAGACTCACTAATGCATCCTAACAAACTCAGTTAGACACACTAATGCAAATTTCTGGTTCTCTAAGACCAACGCTTTAATACCAACTGAAATACCCCGTTCATATCGATTATAAACGTTTCATATTAATTGGTTTCATTGCGAAGTTTTGACCTCTATATGAGACGTTTTTCAAAGACTGCATTCGTTTTTAAAACAATCCATAACCTTTATTTATTTGATAAAGGTTTAACCGACATAGTATAGATTATCAATCAATGATAATCTAAAATATAAGTTTTACACACGACCATTACAAGATGATTAATAATATGTTACAACAAAAGATGTTTTCGAATGCAGTTTTTAAACAATATCATATAAGCATGCTGACTTTAAATCTTGTCCTTAATTAGCATGCAACAGCAGAAGCTTTTCATAATCACATGAGAATAAACATGCTTAAAACGTCAACAAAAATATTAGTGAGCTATAGGTTTGACCTATATATCAAATTGTAATAATAGACCACGAGATTTCATTTTTTCCATAAATAGTATACATGCATATAGCAATCTATATAAAAATCATTCATATCATGAACACCTGGTAACCGACATTAACAAGATGCATATAGAATATCCCCAAAACAGAACCTCTCGTCTGTATAATAACTCGAAGTACTAAAGCATTCCATTTTTCAGAATGGGGGGTGTTAGTTGTAACGACCCGCACTTTTCCGATCGTTCTATACTTATGAGATTAATATTTACATAAATTAAACCTTACCAACATGATAAGCAATCCAAATTGTTGAGACTTATGTTTTTGAAAAGAGTTTTACACAACGTTTGACCGTCTAGTTTGACCGATGATATCACGAACTATACAATATATGATAATTATACATACATATTTAACATGACCTAAGGATGTTTTAATATCTCATTTTGTATTAATAACAAAAAGTCATAAGTATATTTTGAAACTACTAACTTAAGTTTTCAAAACAATAACCTACGTAACGTTATTTGACATAAATACTGATGATTTATAATGTTTATACATATATCGTATAAGTAATGTATTTAATCATTTTTAAAGGGCTTTTATACATAAAACAATATAAGTATATTTACAAAAGATAGTTATATTTGAATTCTCGTTCCGTTTCCTCAATAATCCTATACGTATATCTAGGGTACTATACACAGCTTCTAGAAGTATTTACTATTGGTATATACCAATAGAAATCTTCAATTATTGGAATAATATGTTATTCATGACATAATAAATTTTAACTTATCTTAGATATTTTCACTAAAAACCAAATTTTCAAGCCTATAAATAAGCACCATTTCTAACTCATTTTTACACATTCATTTTCCAAATTTTACTTCCAATTTTCACACACACTTGCAAGAACTCTCTCAACTTTTATTTTACTACTTCTTTCCAGCAACTTTACATTTTAAACTTGAGGTAAAAACTCTACTTCAACTCTTTTTCAATTCATATATTTAAAGCTATATATATAAGAGTTTATAAACTAGAACATAGTTTGAATGATTTCAAACTTGTTCGCAAACTAAATAGATCCTTCTAACTTAACTTTTAAAATACTTCAAGACCTGTAACATATCTTAATTATATGCTAACTTAACAAGGTATAACTTGGTTTTTCAAAGAACACCTTAAAAACTGAATTTACGACGTCGGAGTGCAACCGGGGGCTGTTTTGGGTTGGATAATTAAAAACCATCTTAAACTTTGAATTGGAGGTTTATTTTCTGGAAAAATGATTTTTACTATGAATATGATAACACATAAATATTTCATGATTTAACTCAAAGTATAAGTATTTTTAGAAAAATAATCATTTGAGGTTGTTTACATGATGGAAAATGATTAACTTCATAAGTTTCACTAAAGTTTGACCTATGCCGTGTGATTTTGAATACAAACTAAGGTATTTACAGTTCATAGTCTTAAAGAGGGACTCGATCCAAGGAGATTGCAAGTTGAATCAATGAAAACGGAGTTGTAACGAAGAAACTATGACCGAAACAAAATCGGATATCCAAGACTAGTTTAGCCACGAAAATAATTGGGAAAAAATTAAATAAATCACATCTTTTTAAGTTAACATGATATTTTATATATATGTACTTATAATTCAATTTTATATGGTTCAGGATCACCCGTAAACAACACGAGAAGATTAATCATAAGATCCCATGATTGTACGCAACACGTCATTTGACAACACCGGTACTTTATGTACGCAACACGTCATTTGACAACACCGGTACCATGGGTCAAGATTAATCTCGACCAATACATATACGATGGGGTTTTATTTATTTCATTGGGGGTTTTATTTATTTCATTGCGGGTATATTAAACATCTAAAAATGAACCATTAAAATTGAATTACTAACAACGAACTGCTAACTACAGACTAAGGAATTATTCAAAGTATTAAAAGTATAACAAGTATATATATGTGACGTTTGTTTAAAAAGAAAAGGTATTGATATATTATATATGGATAGGTTCGTGATATCAACCGGAGGCCAAGTCAAATTATATATATATCTTCAAGACGAAAGTGAGTATATAGTCCCACTTTTAAACTCTAAATATTTCGGGATGAGAATACATGTATTTTATGTTTTACGTTATGGACACAAGTAACTGAAAAATATATTCTACGTTGAGTTGTACCACTGGCATACTTCCCTGTAGCTTGGTAACTGTTATTTACAGCGGTTTTGTAAACGCGAATCCTGTTGATAGATCTATCGGGCCTGACAACCCCAACCGGACTGGACGACCAGTATTCAACGGTTGCACAGTACTTCGTTTCGTGACTACACTTGGTACGGTGTAGTAAGATTTCATAATAAAGGGAATATGCGACGTGATTAAATGTTAAGTATGGTTACCAAGTGCTCAACCACTTAGAATATTTTTATTAAACTGTTTATATACGAAATCTTGTGGTCTATATATATATATTGCTGCCGGCATTAAACCTATATCTCACCAACTTTATGTTGACCTTTTAAAACATGTCTATTCTCAGGTGATTACTAAAGCTTCCGCTGCATTATGTTGAATTTGAGCAGGATCTTGCGTACGCATATTTGTGTCAAAAATAAAACTGCATACCCAAGGATTTGTGTTGTAAAATATGCTCGAAATCGTGTTGTTATCATTATATGTAAAGTTTGTAAGTCGAAGATTATCGCTAAACGATAATCATCTTTTTATTGTCTAAAGCTTGTAACAAAAATAATGGTTATGGTTTGTAATGTATAATATATGCAGTTTCTCTTTTAAAAATGTCGCATATAGAGGTCAATACCTCGCAATGAAATCATACGTTATCTAACACGTTCTTATGGTTAAGGACGGGTTATGACATTAGTGCCCGTAGATCTACCTTTAGGATTTGCGTCAATTAGTGGCCAGTTCACTAATTCTTAGGTTACCAAGCTAAAAGGGGTGATATCCGGTATAGTAATCCAAACATAGAATGTAGTTTCGAGTACTTGTGTCTATTTTGTAAAACATTTATAAAGCTACATGTATTCTCATCCCAAAAATATTAGATAGTAAAAATGGGATTATAACTCACTTTCACAGATTTTTAATTCGTCGAAAATCAAACTTGGCCACGGATCGATTCACGAACCTATAACAAATATATACATATATATAAAAGTATGATATAAATACATTCACATCATATTTTTATTTACGTGTTGACGATTTAAGTTATTAAGTTAGCAGTCCAACGTTAGTAGTCCACAATTAGTAGTCCAATGTTAGTAGTACATATGTAGTTCAATATATCACCCTGAAATAATCAAAACATATTGTACACGTATTGTATAAGACTCAATCATGATCCAAGGTATAGCTATTGTCTTAGAATTAATCTAGACGTATTGTGTACATGGTGTCTTTCGATTTATCTGACGTATTGTGTAACTATTGTCTTAACTAATCAAGATTATATTATATTATCTCGGACTTAACCAAGACTAGTATATTACAAGAAAATACTCATGACATGTTTAAATACATGTATAATACAAGAAAAATTAGCTAGGATATGGTTAGTATAGATTTTATCAAAATAATCCCGTAGTCATTTTAGCCATTTTTAACCAATATTGTTTTGCCCATAACTTCTTCGTTACAAATAGGTTTTTAGTGAATCAAATTGCTATGGTTTTGTAATGAACTATATTTTCTAAAACTAAACTGAAAAAGTAGTGGTTTATCGTCGGAGTTACAGGCTACAAATCCATATTTGAAAGAGGTAGTCATTTCCGTCGAAAGAATGACATCTTGATGACTATTTTGAAAAAAACATACTTCTACTTTGAGTTTAACCATAATTTTTGGATATATTATCATGTTCATATGAAATATTATTTTCTGAAAATACAAACTTTTAAATCAAAGTCTATGATAGTTTTTAATTATCCAACCCAAAACAGTTCCCGGTTTCACTATAGTGGCGTATGTCCAGTTTTACGGTGTTCTTCATGTTTCCAAGTTTTAAATCATTAAGTTAGCATATCATATAGATATAATACCTATAGATATAACAGTCCCCGGTTTTACTATAATGGCGTATGTCCAGTTTTACGGTGTTCTTCATGTTTCCAAGTTTTAAATCATTAAGTTAGCATATCATATAGATATAATACATGTGTTAAGTTGTTTTTAAAAGTCAATTTAGAAGGATTAACTTTGTTTGCGAACAAATTTAGAATTAACTAAACTATTTTCTAGTGATTACAAGTTATTTTCTTCGAATAAAATAGTTATATAAGTATGAATCGAACGAGGTTATGAACATCGTTACTACCTCAAGTATAGTAGGTAAACCTACTGGAAATTATGAGAAATAAACTTGAGCTTCAAAGGATCTTTGATGGCTTGGACGTTCTTGAAGTAGAATCATGACACGAAAACAAGTTCAAGTAAGATTATTACTTGATTTAAGATAGTTATAGTTATAGAAATCGAATCAAAGATTGAATATGAATATTAACTTGAATTAGAATGATAACCTACTGTAAATAACAAAGATTTCTTGATCTTAGATGATTACTTAGAATGGATTAGAAAGCTTGGAAGTAGTCTTGCAAACTTGAAATGATTCTTGAAGTGTTCTTGAGAGATTGTTTTGTATGATGATTAAAGCTCGGATTTTTGAGCTAGATTGATGTAGATTTTGATGAAGATGATGAAGAACACTTATAACATAATGATAGAACAAGAGAGAGATCAATTTGATGCATGAAAGTTGAAATGAGAATGTGTTTGTGAGTGTGTAAGTTCACGTGAAGTTGGCCTTTGTTATATAGGCTTTATTAGTTTGTAATTTTGCTAATTATTTGATGCTAGATGTTAAATGATGGTTCCCACATGTTTGTTGACTAAATGAGGGCTACTAAGAGTTGATCATTTGAGTGTATATACCAACAGTACATACATCTAGAAGCTGGGTATTATACGGGTACAAATACCGAATGAATACGAGTGGAATTCTTGATGAAAACGAATGGGAATACAATTTTAACCATCTTTGTTAAGTATAAGTATTTTGATATATGTATCTAAGTCTTTCAAATGTGTATTAATACATATTAATACAATACATATATATACATTTTAATTAAGTCGTTAATTCATCGTTAGTGGTTACATGTATATATTGTTTCGAAACCTTTAAGTTAATGGTCTCGTTTTCTGTAATTAACCCTTTGTTAATATACTTAATGAGATACTAAATTATCATTTTATCATGTTAACATAGTGTATTAATATATCTTAATACGATACATATGTATTAAAACGTTATTACTGAAATGCCCCATTCATATCGATTATAAACGTTTCATATTAATTGGTTTCATTGCGAGGTTTTGACCTCTATATGAGACATTTTTCAAAGACCACATTCGTTTTTAAAACAAACCATAACCTTTATTTATTCGATAAAGGTTTAACTGACATAATATAGATTATCAATCAATGATAATCTAAAAATACAAGATTACACACAACCATCACATGACGATTAATTATATGTTACAACAAAAGATGTTTCCGAATGCAGTTTTTAAACATTATCATACTAGCATGTTGACTCCAAATCTTATCTTTAATTAGCATGCAACAGCGGAAGTCTTTCAATAATCACCTGAGAATAAACATGCTTAAAATGTCAACAAAAATGTTGGTGAGTTATAGGTTTAACCTATATTGTAAATCGTAATAATAGACCACAAGATTTCATTTTTCATAAACATCACACAGGCATTTCGCAATCTACATAAAAATCATTCATATGGTGAACATCTTGTTCTGAACTAACAAGATGCATATAGAATATCCCCCTCATACAGGCATTTCGCAATCTGCATGCTATATACCGACCGTCGCAATCAGTATATATCAATCGAAGTACTAAAGCATTCGTAATCCGAATGGAACGTGTCAAGGTCCATAGATCTATCTTTAGGATTCGCGTCAATTAGGGGACATTTCCCTAATTCTTAGGCTACCAAGCTAACAAGGGGCGATATTCGGTATTCGTAATTCAACCATAGAATATAGTTTCAAGTACTTGTGTCTATTTTGTAAAACATTTACAAAGCTGCATGTATTCTCATCCCAAAAATATTAGATAGTAAAAATGGGACTATAACTCACTTTCACAGATTTTCAATTCGTTGAAAATCAGACTTGGCCACGGATCGATTCACGAACCTATTACAAATATATACATATATCAAAGTATGATAGAAATACATTCACATCATATTTTTATTTACATGTTGATGATTTAAGTTGTCAAGTTAGCAGTCCAATCGTTAGTAGTCCACAATTAGTAGTCCAATGTTAGTAGTCCACAATTAGTAGTCCAATGTTAGTAGTCCACAATTAGTAGTCCAATGTTAGTAGTACATATATAGTTCAAAATATCACCCTATAATAATCAAAACATAGTGTACACGTATTGTATAAGACTCAATCATGACCCACAATACAGCTATTGTCTTTGAAGTAATCTCGACATATTATGTATGTGGTGTCTTTCGATTTATCTAACGTATTGTGTAATTATTGTCTTAACTAATCAAGAATACATGATATTGTCTCGAATTAAATCGAGACTAGTATATTACAAGGAAATACTCATGACATGTTAGAACACATGTATAATACAAGAAAAGTTTGTAACGGCCCGTCCAAATCCATATGGACGAATACAATAACATTTGGTCCCATTGCGAGGTATTATCCTCTATATGATACGTTTTACAAACATTGCATTCATTTTTAAAAGACAACTTTCATTACAACGATAGTTGACAAGTATGCATACCATTTCACAATATAACCAAACTTTAAATGACTTAATCTGTCATTTACTTAACAATATAATCTTTTTGAACTCAACGACTCCAATGCAACGTCTTTAGAAATATGCCAGGAATGACTCCAAGTAATATCTTTAATTTGAGTAAAAGCACAGCGGTAGATTTCTTTCGTACCTGAGAATAAACATGCTTAAAAGTGTCAACTAAAAGGTTGGTGAGTTCATTAGTTTAACATAAACAATCGTTTCCATCATTTTTATAGACCATAAGATTTTCATTTTCATTTTCATAAACATTATACAGACATTTCGCAATCTGTATAAAGATAAAATCATTCATATGGTGAACGCCTGGTAACCGAACTAACAAGATGCATATAGAATATCCCCTGCATACACGCATTTCGCAATCTGCATGCTATATACCGGCCGTCGTAATCAGTATATATCAATCAAAGTACTAAAGCATTCGTAACCCGAATGGGACGTGTCAAGGTCCATAGATCTATCTTTAGGATTCGCGTCAATTAGGGGCCATTTTCCTAATTCTTAGGCTACCAAGCTAACAAGGGGCGATATTCGGTATTCGTAATCCAACCATAAAATACAGTTTTAAGTACTTGTGTCCATTTCGTAAAAAAGTTTATAAAAACAGTGCATGTATTCTCAGCCCAAAAATATATATATAAAAAGGGAGTAATGAAACTCACTTTCACAAATTTTCAATTCGTCAAAAATCAGACTTAGCCACGGATCAATTCACGAACCTATAACAATTATATACATATATATCAAAGTATGATAGAAATATATTCACATCATATTTTTATTTACGTGTTGATGATTTAAGTTGTCAACTTAGAAGTCCAATGTTAGTAGTCCATATATATAGTCCAAAATATCACCCTGGAATAATCAAGACGTATTGTCTAAGACTCAATCACGACCCATTGTACAACTATTGTCTTTGAAGTAATCTCGACATATTGTGTACATGTGTCTTACGATTTATTCGACGTATTGTATATGTATTGTCTAAGACTCAATCACGACCCATTGTACAACTATTGTCTTTGAAGTAATCTCGAGGTATTGTGTACGTGTGTCTTACGATTTATCTGACGTATTGTATATGTATTGTCTAAGACTCAATCACGATCCATTGTACAAATATTGTCTTTGAAGTAATCTCGACGTATTGTGTACATATGTCTTACGATTTATCCGACGTATTGTATATTGTCTCGGGATTAACCAAGACTAGTATAGTACAAGGAAATAGTCAAAACATGTATAAATACATGTATAATACAGAAAAAGTTAGCTCGGATATGGTTAGTATAGATTTTATAAAAACAATCCCGTAGTCATTTTAGCCATTTTTAACCAATATTGTTTTGCTCATAACTTCTTCATTAAAAATCGGTTTTGAGTGAATCAAATTACTGTGGTTTTGTAATGAACTCTTATTTTGTAAAAATAAACTGAAAAGGTGGTGGTTTATAGTCGGATTTATAGGCTACAAACCATCTTTGAAAGAGGTAGTCATTTTCGTCGTAAAAACGTCATCTTGATGACTATTTTGAAAAACATACTTCTACTTTGAGTTTAACCATGATTTTTGGATATATTATCATGTTCATATGAAATAACATTTTCCCAGAAAACAATCTTTAAATTCAAAGTTTAAGATAGTTTTTAATTATCCAACCCGAAACAGGCCCCGGTTTTACTACGACGGCGTATGTCCAGTTTTACGGTGTTCTTCGTGTTTTCAAGATTTAAATCCTTATGTTAGCATATCATATAGATATAGTACATGTGTGAAGTTGTTTTTAAAGTCAAGTTAGAAGGATTAAGTTTGTTTGCGAACAAGTTTAGAATTAACTAAACTGTGTTCTAGTGATTACAAGTTATATTCTTCGAATAAGATAGTTATATATGTAAGAATCGAGCAAGGCTATGAACTTTGTTACTACCTCAAGTTTAGTAGGTAAACCTACTATAAATGACAAGAATTATTCTTGAGCTTCAAAGGATCTTTGATGGCTTGGAAGTTCTTGAAGTAGAATCATGGAATGAAAACAAGTTCAAGTAAGATTACTACTTGATTAAAGATAGTTATATTTATAGAAATCGAATCAAAGCTTGAATATGAATATTACCTTGATTTAGAATGATAACCTACTATAAATAACAAGAGTTTCTTGATCTTAGATGATTACTTGGAATGGACTAGAAAGATTGAAAGTAATCTTGCAAACTTGAAAGGATTTTTGAAGTGTTCTTCCTATGATAATTATAGCTTGATTCTTGAAGTAGTTTTTAATGAAGATGATGATTAGTTTACTGAAAATTTCATTCTTGAGGGTGTGTGTGTATTTTGAGAGAGAATTAGAAAGAAAATTAGAAATGAAATGAAGTGAATGGTGAGTGGTGAGTGGTGAGTGGTGAGTGGGGTTAAAGGAGTTCTTGTTTTGTTTTCTTGCTCATAAGTCATGCTAGTTGTCTAATGGTTGGTTCCACATGTTTGTTGACTAATTTAGGGCTGCTAAAAGCTAATCATTTGAGTGTATATACCAATAGTATATACATCTAGAAGCTGGGTATTATACGGGTGAAAATACCGTATGAATACGAGTAGAATTCTTGATGAAAACGAATGGACATACGATTATAACTATCTTTGTTAAGTATAAGTATTTTTATATATGTTTTTAAGTCTTTAAAATGTGTATTAATACTTCTTAATACATTACATATATATACATTTTAATTAAGTCGTTATTTCGTCGTTAATCGTTACATATATATTGTTTCGAAACTCTTAAGTTAGTAGTCTCGTTTTATGTATATAGTTCATTGTTAATACACTTAATGATATAATTAATTATCATTTTATAATTTTAAACATAATGTATTAATATATCTTAATACAATACATATGTATGTATGTTAATTAAGACGTTATTACGTCGATAACCGTTACATATATATCTTGTTTTGAATTCCTTAATTTAGTAGTCTCATTTTATGTATATAACCCATTGTTAATATACTTAATGAGATACTTACTTATCATTATATCATGTTAAATATATACATATATTCATATATATATCATCATGTCGTTTTTACAAGTTTTAACGTTCGTGAATCGTCGGACAAACTGGGTGGTCAAACGTTTACATAAAATCCGTTTCAATTAATCAAGTCTTAACAAGTTTGATTTCTTAACATGTTGGAAACATTTATATATATGTAAATATCAATCTAAAATATATACATATATTTATATACATATCTTATTTACAAATAGTGGTTCGTGAATCGTCCAGAAAAGTCGAAGGTTAAATGAACATAGTTCCAAATTTTTGAATTTCAACTTAACAGACTTTGGTTATCGTGTCGAAAACATTAATTCATTTAAAGATTAAGTTTAAATTTGGTCAGAAATTTCCAGGTCGTCACAGTACCTACCCGTTAAAGAAATTTCGTCCCGAAATTTGGTTAAGGAATGTTGATAACGAAAACCAGAATATTCTCGTATCAAGGAATATGATATAACTTGAATTCTCATCATGAACTCGATTATTCATAAAATCACCATCAAAAGAATATAATAAAATGGATTAATGGAGTATTTTGAATACCTTGAATGAGTCGAGTTCCGTTTATGAATAGCATGAGTTCAATAAATATAAAGTTTTTCATCTTTGCGAAAATATGGATAGAACAATTCGATTACGCGAAGAGTATGAATGAAGCTATCGTAAAAGATGGAATTGAGAAAATAAAGTTTCGTCTTAACTTTTGACGTAGTCACAGTTGATTTCCGAATTTCAAGGAATGTAAAGAAAATCTTCGTAATCTATCTCAGATTTGATTTTTCGGGATTTAAGGAAATTAGGATCCTCTTTAATTAAATGCGGTAACCTGCCTCGATTGCTTTGCCTGATATTACCCCTATAAATTGACCTCTTCCATCTCATTATTTTCACCATCCCTATACTTTCTTCCTCAATTCATACATCCAAAAGATTGTGAAAATGCTCAATCCAGTTCTTGTTCTCGACTTAATATTGACGTTCGCCACCATTATCCTTCTTTTCCAGCTCCCACCAGAGGAATCTGTTTACTTCTATTATGCTCTAGGGATTGTTTTATTTATCATTCTCCCGTGTCTTTATATTGCTATACGCATTGATATACACGGTTTGTAATTTCTGTTTTGTTATCGGGCTTTATATTTTCCTTATATATATCGAAGCTCCATGCTTTTCTTCTCGACATTAAGTAAAGTGATCAAGACATCTCGATTTTGTAGGTACGAAATTTTGAATGAACCTAACTAATGTTTTAAGCAGAAAGGAATTGTAATAGCACGATTTAATTTGGTAAATTACCGGTATCACAGAAAAGGTAAAACTATCAAGAAAATATGTTCTTGATATGTTTAGAGGTTAAATAGAATGAAAGAATCATGTAACATGGCACATGATGATGGTATAATATGTGAATCATCATGTTCCATTAGAAACTCAACTTGACTTACCGTAATATAACCACGTTGATCAGGCGTCATTATATTATATTAACTCATGCTTCAATTTCCAACACTACTTCAAAAACATTCATAATTTAAACTCGAAGTTTATAGAAATTTAGAAACTAAAATAGTTTCCTATAAAATGTAGCACAGATAGCACGAAGAGATAAGTGATTTCGGACAAGAATAGTTATGAAGATATCTTCAGAAATATCGAAGATATTTATAATGAAAGATACGATGATATTTTAGGATTTTTACACAAGGATTTAAAATAAATAAGGAGCAAGGTATTCGTGGAAGATTTCATCAGATACAGAATCATCTGGATTCTGTATGTACAAGTTTAGTCCTTGTGATTTGTTCACAGTCTCCTTCATAGTTTTGCTTAATCCGTTTTTCAGTACCAAATTTTCTATTGACTATTTCCAATACTCCATTCTTTATCATCAAACTTTTGACTGTTAAGGACGTTTATAGTTTGTTGCTTCATTAGTATTTTCAAACTCGGAGAACTAATTCTGTGACAACCCGAAAATTTCCGACCAAATTTTAACTTAATCTTTATATGATCTCGACACGATAAGAAAAGTCTGTTAAGTTGAAATTCAAAAATTTGGAACTGTGTTCATGTAACCTTCGACTTTTCCGGACGATTCACAATGTATAGAAATATATGTATATATTTGAGATTGATATTTATATATATATATAAATGTTTCCAACATGTTAAGAAATCAAACTTGTTAAGACTTGATTAATTGAAACGGATTTTATGTAAACGTTTGACCACCCAGTTTGTCCGACGATTCACGAACGTTAAAACTTGTAAAAACGACATGATGATATATATATGAACATATGTATATATTTAACATGATACAATGATAAGTAAGTATCTCATTAAGTATATTAACAATGGGTTATATACATAAAATGAGACTACTAAATTAAGGAATTCGAAACAAGATATATATGTAACGGTTATCGACGTAATAACGTCTTAATTAACATAAATACATATACAATACGTCAGATAAATCGTAAGATATATGTACACAATACGTCGAGATTACTTCAAAGACAATAGTTGTACAATGGGTCGTGATTGAGTCTTAGACAATACATATACAATACGTCAGATAAATCATAAGACACATGTACACAATACGTCGAGATTACTTCAAAGACAATAGTTGTACAATGGGTCGTGATTGAGTCTTAGACAATACGTCTTGATTATTCCAGGGTGATATTTTGGACTATATATATGGACTACTAACATTGGACTACTAACATTGGACTACTAACGTTGGACTGCTAACTTGACAACTTAAATCATCAACACGTAAATAAAAATATGATGTGAATATATTTCTATCATACTTTTATATATATGTATATAATTATTATAGGTTCGTGAATCGATCCGTGGCTAAGTCTGATTTTCGACGGATTGAAAATTTGTGAAAGTGAGTTTCATTACTCCCTTTTTACATATATTTTTGGGCTGAGAATACATGCGCTATTTTATAAACTGTTTTACGAAATGGACACAAGTACATACTTAATTCTACACTGAGTTTAAATCGAAAATCCCTTAGCTTTGGTAACTAGTAACTGCCGGTTATAAGAACTGGTGGACGCGAGTAATTGAATATGGATCCATTGGGCTTGACATCCCCGTCCATTCCAGGTATAGAGACCCTAGCCTGAACTATAAAGCGGACGTATGCTATTTGAGTTTAGTAAATGTTGGTTTGCATGTATTGTACATGTTGGTTGCATGTATATTAAAACAGGGGTACTTATTATATATACGTTAAGTTTAGTTACCAGGGTGCTCAATTTCGTAGAATATTTTGATAAACAATTTGTATGAAACAACTGAAATCTTGTGGTCCACCTTTATATACAGATTATGCGCAATATTAAAACTATGAACTCACCAACCTTTGTGTTGACACTTTTAGCATGTTTATTCTCAGGTCCCTAGAAGTCTTCCGCTGTTTGCTTATACGATATACAAGTTATATGCATGGAGTCATACATGCTTTATTCGAGAAAACTTTGCATTCACAAAATCATCACCATGTATCTTATTTTGACTGCATTGTCAACAGATGTATTATTGTAAACTATTATTTACGGTGATTGTCTATATGTAGAAATCATCAGATTTTAAAAACCTTGAATTTAGATATTCATTTATGGTGTGCCTTTTCTAAAGAATGCAATATTTACCAAACGTATCATGTAGAGGTCAGTACCTCGCAATGGGACCAAATGTTATTGTATTCGTCCATATGGATTTGGACGGGCCATTACAGTTGGTATCAGAGCGTTGGTCTTAGCGAACCAGGTCTTGCATTAGTGTTTCTAACTGATAGTTGTTATGATGCATTAGTAAGTCTGGACTTCGACCGTGTCTGCATGTCAAAAAGTTTTGCTTATCATTACTTGTCGAAAATAACCTGTTTATCATTCTTAAGTCTAAACATGTCTTACTGCATTTATTGCATAGATAGTGTATAGATAAATTCATATCTTAGCATATCTGATACTGTAACCATTGTCTGACAGCTTCAGAAAATTCCTCCGTAATTTGCGGGATCCTTTGTACTCTATATAGGTATTCTATGCAAATAGAATATCATCCGATATCCTAAAATCATTTCATATCAAAAATCCTTTATCTAACCGTGTAAGATGAATCCTTCAACTAGTTTATAATACCCCGTCAGAATCCACTAACGACGTATTAACTCTGGTCCCAATGCTTACCTTGACTTCTACATAACAGGAATGTTCTACAGCGGAAGCAACTAATACCTGAGATAAAACATGCAAAACGGATCAACATAAAGTTGAGTGAATCTACAGGTTTGAGTAAGTAGTTCTCGTATGTTTTATAAAACAGTTTCCATAAATCGTTTTTCGAAAATCATTTCTCAAAATCGTTTATCTGAATAAACCGCTAAGGTTTAATCTCAAAAGTTTGCGTATAGCAAATACTAAGTAATAAACTGTTTGTAAGATGTCAAGTTTCAACTGTGAGTGACATCAAAAAGTTCTTTTTGTTTCATTTGTTTGTAGATATTACCATGTCTAGTTTCAAGTTTGTAAACATCATGTTTAAGTAACATTCATCGTAAGTTAGGCCACGAGATTTCTGAAAAGCTTCGAAATAATATACACTTATCATGAGCACTTGATTATAAAGCTTTAACCTTTGCGTATAGCCGAGCCACACGTCTTCAGTTTACCCTATCTTAGCAATACAGTGATCAAGTGTACGAGTAACAACAAAATAAGCACCAGTTATGTTGCGGTGAGGTTTGTCAAACCTAACGGTACCGTCCCTATAAGTCGAGCTTACAAAGTAACTAATATAATCAAGCTAAGGGATTTTTGATCTGAACTCATATGTATATTCTGGTAAGTTACTCGTGCCTAATATGTAAAATAGTTGTAAAAACAGTTTAAGAAATAGTTTCAAAAGAAGCATGTATCTCATCCCAAAAATGTTGCTGAAAAAGGGACTGTAGACTCACCTTAGCAAAAGCACCTGAAATATCTTAGCAAAACGTACCGTAGTCTAACAATCTCGACCAACAATGCAACCTAGTCAAATAGGTCATCTTAACTATACACATATAGGTCATACTATGTCAACCCATAGTGTACGCAAAGTCCTAGTGCTCAGACTGACTCAACAAACAAATAAAAGTCAACTAATCCAAGGAAGTCAAACCAAAAGTCAACTCGGTCAAAGTGGTCAACTAAAGTCAAACATCTCAGTAGGTCATGCAAACATGGTCAACATGTCAAACCTAGGTCAAATATCACTTTACAACTCATAGTTAAGCAAATTGCACATTCGCAGTTTAAAGCATGCCTTCAAAATACGTACATAGTAGAAAGATACAACTATAGCTCATAGCACATAATTCATAAAATCATGACCAACTCCAGATCACAACTAGACTTAAAATAGATTCTAAAAAGTCTAGACAAAGCCTCATATGATAATTAAATGTCGGATATCAGAAGAGGTCTAGTTATGGTTTACTAAATCAGTTTCAGCACGCGCATCAGTTTTGTAACATTTCTCAAAAAATATAAAAAATAGATTTTGATGAACAGAGAATTGGATATTACTCCAGACATCTCAAAATATTAGTGATAAAATAATCAAAGACATATCTTAAGCCAATTCGTACAGTTTAGCAAACCTTTACAGACCTATCAGTTTTAATCAATAAATAGACACATCACTTAGACGAGCATATATCTCATGGCAAATCATGTTTTCGCACTTTATCATACAAATTAAATATATCAAGGAACACTTAGACTAACATATTCCAGAATATCAGTCTCAATCAATTTCTAGTTTACTCTAGCAATTTTTATCTAACATTAAAAACAGTTTCAGCTCTCTTTGAGAATCAAACCTTCGTTTTGACATAACGGAATCATTACAAAAGCTTTTGACGCAAATCTTAAGTCCAACATGCATGATTTTTCACAAGGAATACAATGGTACATATTTTAATAGTTAAATCACACAGTACATAATCCATAAAATTCGTACATCATGCAAAACCCTAACGACAACTTCGTTTAATCATAACTTGAGCATACGTTAACGAAAACATGCGAAATCAAAGTCCAAAATCATTAATTTTTTGAGATATATCCATCTAGATACAATACAAGATCAGTACACAAACTCATATAATCAGATTAATAACAATTAAATTCGGTTTTCATAACAAAGACAACAATCGAGCAAATTAACGACTAACGACAACTTTAATCACAATCAATTGAGCACTAGACTCTTGTACACTATGTAATTGATTAAAATCAAATATAATAACATTAGGGTTAGTGGTTTTATACCTTCAAATAACAAATTGCAAGTAGATACGTGTAGAGGAGAACGAGAGGATCACGAATACGTAAACGATTTAGCAATCAAGCAAGAAATTGATGTGATCTTGATCCTTGAAGATGTCGACATTGTTGATAGGGTTATGGGGCTGATAAATTTCGTGGCTAGGGTAGGGAGGAATAAAAATATCCTTTTGTTTGATAAAATTAGGTTTAGGGATCTTAAAATGCAAGTGTTATATTGTTTCCTTATATAGTTAGGGCCTAAATCAAGTGGGTATTTAGTTAAAAGGCCAAACTTGTCCAATAAATGGGTGGGGTGAGATAGGTTAGGATGAATGGGCCCACCTAGAGTGTTCCTTGGCTTGTTTTGTCTAAAAGCTTGTACGCGCGTGGTCCGTTTCGAGTGCCGTTAACCGTACCGGGTCTTCGGAACGTTAACTAGTCGTTGAAACGAAATCAGCAGGTTTAATTTACTAAATAAATAATCAATTACATAAGTTTTTCATAAAGTCAATAATTATTAAAAAATAATTATTTTATCGTTTTTCAAACTTTCGTAAACTGAAAAGCTTTCTAGGCGATTATCTTAATCGTGTCGTTTTCTAGGTATTTCGTTATCCGAAACAAGTTCATCAATTAATATAAACATATTAACTCAAGTAATCTACTAGGATCAAGTATGCATTTAAATCCATCAAACACACAAAGTTTAAGTAATCACCATTAAATACTTAATGGACAAGTAACGATAGTAACGGAAAAAGTCAGGTTGTTACATTACCCACCTGTTATGAAAAATTTCGTCCCAAAATTTTAGTGCACGCCTGCCGTAGCCGTCTCCTCGGAAAACAGTTGTGGATAATTTTGTCTCATCTGCTCTTCACACTCCCACGTGAATTCTGGTCCTCTACGGGCGTTCCTTCGATCTTTTACAATCGGTATGTTGCTCTGCTTTATACGTTTGACCTTACGATCCGTAATTTCAATAGGTTCCTCTACGAAATGAAGTCTACTATCATTTTGTATCTTTTCTAAAGGAATTATTAGATTCTCGTCGATCAAGCTCTTCTTCAAGTTCGACATATGAAACGTGGCATGAATTTAGCTGGGTTCCTAAGGTAGATTCAATCTGTAGCTTACGGGTCTAATCTGTTCAGTGATCTAAAATGGTCCAATGTACCTTGGACTCAACTTACCTTGTTTCTAAAACATAATACACTTTCTCCCGTATAGCATCTCGAAAGGCGCAACTTTTATGTTCGTGTGATAACTATTGTTGTACGAGAATTCCGCTAGTGGTAGATGTACATTCCATCCGCTTCCAAAGTTAATAACACATGCTCTTAACATGTCTTCTAGTGTTTGGATGGTTCTCTCACTTTGACCATCTATTTGAGGGTGATATGCTGTACTCATATCTAAACGAGTTCCCATTACCTCTTGCATTGCTTGCTAGAATCTAGATGTAAATCTGCTGCCTCTGTCGAAAATAATGGATATCGGCACTCCATGTCGGGAAACCACTTCCTTTATATAGATCTGTGTCAACTTCTCCATCTTATCTGTTTCCTTAATCGGTAGGAAATGAGCTGACTTTGTGAGACGATCAATGATAACCCAAATCGTATCGTAACCTCCTACAGTCTTGGGCAACTTAGTAATAAAATCCATGGTAATACGTTCCCATTTCCACTGGATAATCTCTGACTGTGTCAACAGTCCTGACGGCTTCTGATGCTCTACTTCTACTTAAGCACACGTTGAGCACTTACTAACATAGGTTGCTATATCTGATTTTATATTAGACCACCAGCACAGTGCCTTAAGTTCTTGGTACATCTTGTCGGATCTAGGGTGAATAGAATACCTCGCCTTGTGTGCTTCATCTAGCACTAGTTCCCTTAATCCGCCAAACTTCGGTGCCCAAATTCTATATATGAAATATCGAGTTCCATCTTCTCGAACATCGAATTTCTTATCCCATCCTCTGAGTGACTCAATAGCAATGTTCTCTTCTTTTAATGCCTCTAGCTGTGCATCGCGTATCTGAGGAGTAAGATTCCTTCGAACAGTCATATTCAATGCTCTAACTCGGATAGGATTAACCTTTTCCTTCCTACTCAAGACATCTGCAACTACATTAACCTTGCCCGGATGATAGCAAATGTTACAGTCGTAATCATTCAATAGCTCAATCCAATGTCTCTGCCTCATATTGAGCTGTTTCTGGTCAAAAATATGCTGTAAACTCTGGTGATCCGTGAAAACAGTGAACTTCGTACCATACAAATAGTATCTCCACATCTTCAGTGCAAAGACCACGGCACCAAGTTCTAAATCGTGCGTTGTATACTTCTATTCATGTACTTTAGTTGTCGTGATCCATAGGCAATCACTTTCTTCCGTTGCATCAACACGCAACCAAAACCCTATCGTGAAACATCACAGTAAATCATGAAATCTTCATTCCTTTCGGGTACGGATGAAATCGGAGAAGTAGTCAATTTTTGTTATAACAACTAAAATGCAGACTTATGTTGCTTAGTCCACTCATACTTTTTACCCTTGTGAGTCATTGTTGTCAACGGCTGGGCAATATTAGAAAATTCCTCAATGAATCTCCTGTAATAACCGGCGAGACCTAAGAATTGCCCAACCTGCATTGGCGACTTAGGGGTCTCCCACTTCTTGACCGTTTCTATCTTAGCAGTATCAACGTGAATACCATTGACACCTACGATATGACCCAAAATTTGCACTTCTTGCAATCAAAAATCACACTTTGAAAATTTAGCGTACAACTGCTCCTTCCTGAGCATCTCTAGTATTTAACGGAGATGTTGTTCACGTTCTTCCTCGTTCTTAGAATATACCAGAATATCATCAATAAACACAACTACAAACTTGTCCAGATATGGCTTACACACACGGTTCATGAGATCTATGAACACAGCCGGTGTGTTCATCAATCCAAACGACATCACTGTGAACTCGTGATGTCCATAGCGTGTCCTAAACGCTATCTTCGATATATCTGTCTTCTTTAATCTCATATGATGATAACCTGACCTTAGATCGATCTTAGAGTAACATGTTGATCCTTGCAATTGATCAAACAAATCATCAATCCTCGGTAACGGATATCTATTCTTGATAGTCAGCTTATTCAATTCCCTGTAATCGATACAGAGTCTCATAGATCCATCCTTCTTCTTTACAAAAAGAACTGAAGCTGCCCATGGCAAAGAACTCGGTCGAATGAATCCTTTGTCTAAAAGCTCTCATAACTGACTATACAACTCTTTCAATTCTGAAGGTGCAAGCCTATTCGGTGCACGTGCTACAGGCGCCACTCCCGGCATTAAGTCAATCTGAAATTCTACATCTCTATGCGGTGGAAGACATGGTAATTCTCTCGGAAGGACCTTAAGGAAAATTTCTAACGTTTGGTACATCTTCGGGCTCTTAACTACGGATTCAACTTTACTCATATGTGCCAGAATTGCGAGACATCCTTATCCCATGTACATCTGGACCTTCGAGCAATTTAATGTAACGCAACAGTGTACTGATCTTCTCTCCGTACACCATCATTGATTCGTCTTCGATAAAAGGAATTCGAATGGCCTTCTAGTCGCAATAGCCTCAGTTGTGTCGTCAGATAACCAGTCCATTCCAACCACAAGGTCAAATAAAGAAATATGGTAGTCCAAGTAAAATAATTTAACTCCAAACATCACTCAAGTAGATTTCTATTGTAATGGCTCGCCAATCGTCGAAATAAGTACAGTTCGGTACAAAAAGTTGTTATGAGCTTAACGGTATGGGTCTTAACTTATAATTTGCAAAGGATCAGGAGCAATCGTTGATTTAAGTTTGGGGTGAGTTTCGGGTGAGAGACGTTTACGATGGGAGTGTACGATCAAACTTCTTAAAGCATGACCTCCTTAAACCAAAATGACATCAATCTTTATGCGTTTTCTTCCCAGTTGATGGTTCCATAGAGTTTACGTTGTCTAAGGCAGATACTGGATTCTAAATGTTGTGACGAAATTCTTTAGCGACCAAGCTTCTATCGGCACCGGTGTTGAGAGTATATAAACATTATGATTGATGAGTAAGAACAAACTCGTGACGAATTTCATTGAAGTAGATGTTGAAAGCAGGGTGAGTTATCAGACTTGTCCCACATCGGTGGGTGAGAAGAACGAAATACACTTTATGAGGGAAGGTGTGAATACCTCTTTCAGTAGACTCGTATTGGAAAACAAAATTGTGAAGCCGCGGGTGGCTGAATGATAGGAAAGTTGGAAGTCAAGTAGACAATATCTACTACGGATTGCGCAGGTTGTTACAAGGAATTCATCCTCTAAAGATATATCAGAAATGAGTCGTGATGCATAGTAGCTAGTAGTAAATCGTGGAGGTGCTAGTAGTGATGAGTAGTATTAGTAGTGGTAAGTAGCAATGGGTGGCATCAAGTAGTAACTAGTGATGACAAGCAGTGAGAGGTAGGTGATCGGTCGGGACTAGCAGTGAGAGGCGGCGTTGTGTAGTAGTAAGCAACGATAAGTAGTGGTAGGAGATGATGAGTATGTTCTAGCAGTGTCTTCATAGTTCCAAGTAGTGATTGGTGGTGGTGCACAGTGTCGAGTAGTGACGAGTTATGACGTGATTATACGTTTCTTATAGGTTATAATAACAATTAATGCGCACAGTGCAAATTTCTACTCATATTTGAGATTATACGGTTCATGTTCTAAACGGTGTTTATCCTAGTAATCTACTTGACTCGCTCCCAATTCCTTATTTTGTGATGTCGGAACTTCTATATGAGTTACCGTAATGTAATCCCGGTCATTACATTACGCTATCTCACATATCCATTCAACATTACTCCCTAAGTTCAAGATAGCGTAGTCAACTTATTCTCTTAAGTGTCGCGTCGTGTATACGTATGTGATTCGTGATATCATATATCTAGTCCAATTTCATATCATTATGGGTATAGATGCGTATATGCATGTGATATATAATATGTAGCCCTACGTGTAGCATAGTAGAGCAAACAGTGCAAGCATGGCGTATAACAGTCATTCTAAGTACACGACTATAGACTAGACCCACTAATGCTCCCCTACGGTTAGACACACTAATGTATCCTAGTTCCCTATAGCTAAAGCTCTAATACCAAATGTAATACCTTACATTTGGGGTAAAACCCACCCAGTGCCTTTCCTGCGAACAGGGTGACCACTGAGCGTACCTCAGACACTGATTTTATGGCTCGCGTTTCCGCCAAACTGCCAACCCTCCTCTTTCTTTGCAAGGGATTGCAAGGGGTAAGAGCGAATGCTTCGTCACAGGTTACACTGTGAGAACCCCCTCTACGACTAACTCGCCCAAAGTCGTTGGCGTTAACCGAACCCGAATCCTGGGAACGTTAACCGGTCGTTGCCTTGAACGCAGTTAAACCTGGCTCTGATACCAAATGTAATACCCCGTCAGAATCCACTAACGACGTATTAACTCTGGTCCCAATGCTTGGCTTGACTTCTACATAACAGCAATGTTCTACAGCGGAAGCAACTAATACCTGAGATAAAACATGCAAACCGGATCAACATAAAGTTGAGTGAATCTACAGGTTTGAGTAAGTAGTTCTCGTATGTTTTATAAAACAGTTTCCATAAATCGTTTTTCGAAAATCATTTCTCAAAATCGTTTATCTGAATAAACCGCTAAGGTTTAATCTCAAAAGTTTGCGTATAGCAAATGCTAAGTAATAAACTATTTGTAAGATGTCAAGTTTCAACTGTGAGTGACATCAAAAAGTTCTTTTTGTTTCATCTGTTTGTAAACATTACCATGTCTAGTTTCAAGTTTGTAAACATCATGTTTAAGTAACATTCATCGTAAGTTAGGCCACGAGATTTCTGAAAAGCTTCGTAATAATATACACTTATCATGAGCACTTGATTATAAAGCTTTAACCTTTGCGTATAGCCGAGCCACACGTCTTCAGTTTACCCTATCTTAGCGATACACCGATCAAGTGTACGAGTAATAACAAAATAAGCACCAGTTATGTTGCGGTGAGGTTTGTCAAACCTAACGGTACCGTCCCTATAAGTCGAGCTTACAAAGTAACTAATTGGAGATTACTCCAGACATCTCAAAATATTAGTGATAAAATAATCAAAGACATCTCTTAAGCCAATTCGTACAGTTTAGCAAACCTTTACATACCTGTCAGTTTTAATCAATAAATAGACACATCACTTAGACGAGCATATATCTCATGGAAAATCATGTTTTTGTACATTCTCATACAAATGAAATATATCAAGGAACACTTAGACTAACATATTCCAGAAGATCAAAGTCTCAATCAATTTCTAGTTTACTCTAGGAATTTTTATCTAACATTAAAAACAGTTTCAGCTCTCTTTGAAAATCAAACCTTCGTTTTGACATAACGGAAGCATTACAAAAGCTTTTGACGCAAATCTTAAGTCCAACATGCATGATTTTTCATAAGGAATACAATGGTACATATTTCAATAGTTAAATCACACAGAAAATAATCCAGAAAATTCGTACATCATGCAAAACCCTAACGACAACTTCGTTTAATCATAACTTGAGCATACGATAACGAAAACATGCGAAATCAAAGTCCAAACTCATTAATTTTTTGAGATCTATCCATATAGATACAATACAAGATCATTACACAAACTCATATAATCAGATTCATAACAATTAAATTCGGTTTTCATAACAAAGAGAACAATCGAGCAAATTAACGACTAACGACAACTTTAATCGCAATCAATTGAGCACTAGACTCTTGTACACTATGTAATTGATTAAAATCAGATCTAATAAGATTAGGGTTAGTGGTTTTATACCTTCAAATAACAAATTGCAAGTAGATACGTGTAGAGGAGAATGAGAGGATCACGAATACGTAAACGATTTAGCAATCAAGCAAGAAATTGATGTGATCTTGATCCTTGAAGATGTCGACATTGTTGATAGGGTTATGGGGCTGATAAATTTCGTGGCTAGGGTAGGGAGGAAGAAAAATATCCTTTTGTTTGATAAAATTAGGTTTAGGGATCTTAAAATGCAAGTGTTATATTGTTTCCTTATATAGTTAGGGCCTAAATCAAGTGGGTATTTAGTTAAAAGGCCAAACTTCTCCACTAAATGGGTGTGGTGAGGTAGGTTAGGCTGAATGGGCCCACCTAGAGTGTTCTTTGGCTTGTTTTGTCTAATAGCTTGTACGCGCGTGGTCTGTTTCGAGTGCCGTTAACCGTACCGGGTCTCCGGAACGTTAACTAGTCGTTGAAACGAAATCAGCGGGTTTAATTTACTAAATAAATAATAAATTAAATAAGTTTTTCATAAAGTCAATAATTATTAAAAAATAATTATTTTATCATTTTTCGAAGTTTCGTAAGCTGAAAAAGCTTTCTAGGCGATTATCTTAATCGTGTCGTTTTCTAGGTATTTCGTTATCCGAAACAAGTTCATCAATTAATATAAACATATTAACTCAAGTAATCCACTAGGATCAAGTATGCATTTAAATCCATCAAACACACAAAGTCTAAGTAATCACCGTTAAATAATTAACGGATAAGTAACGATAGTAACGGAAAAAGTCGGGTTGTTACATAGTTCAAGTTCCTCAGATTCCGACAGCTATTCCGATATGGATTTCTACCTGAGCTCCGAAAGCAGTGTAACCGGAATGGACCAACCAATCAGCCATCACCAATTCTGGATTAATTGGGGATGGGTTCGTAGTCGACTTAATCAGTGGAGACAAGAAGAAGGCGATCCCTTCCATCCACCAAATTTCCCTCTTGGCGAAGAACCTGAAGCACTTACCGGCGAACCTGTCCGAAACTCCATCTTCACCCTCATTTCCAGAATAGCTCGTAACGATTACGTCATATCTACTATTCTAAACCGTATTCATCCGCTCATTCCGACAGCCCATCATCCTATAGTAATAGAAGAAGTCAACGAACTTCGCGATCGAGTAATCAATCTAGAGAATATGGTGCACAACTTACAAGCACCAGCAACACCACTGGCATCACCAGTACCCCCATCAACAGCACCTGTATCACCAGCAGTCTCACCATCATCAGCAACACCTGCAGTACCACAAGCTCCACAAGTTCCATAACCACCGCATATATCAACACATCAATCACCAATAAGAATATTATACTATCGAGTTATGAAATATTAACTCATTCTTTCCAAAGAATATATATATATATATATATATATATATATATATATATATATTTTATATATGAATTTTGAAACCATATTATGTCTTTTCATACTAATCTGATACATGTGAATTTTGAAGGGTAAATACTACTCGATTAATTCACATTACTAAAATGCCATGATATACATCCTTCGTTAACAACCTAAATCTCTGCATCACCTCAAAGAATTCTATCCCCTAATAAACCAAGTGTATTATTCAATTATAAGTTTGATTTTACACTTTCATTTTAGATGTACCTGAAACTTATTAGAAAATATCATTCGTACCTTACGAAGTTCACAAGAATTCCACGAACACCAACATCTTCCACCGAGAAATATTTAAGTTCACAATTAATATGTTACACTGTACACTCTTCAATTATTCGATATTCATTATCTATACTCACTACTTTCACAACGATATACATTCTTCCATAGAAATCAGAACAACCATTTTCATTCAGATTCAATTACATATTCTGATTTTGACAGATCAGAATCCAAGACATAACAGATGACATCACTCTTAGATTTTTACACCTTTCAAAACCATACTTTGAATTCAAAACTGTACTAGAACATCACTCTTATTCATAAAACCCAGAAATATATTCAAAATCCTAAATGAATTCATTTTAAACATCACATGTATATCAACGATTACAACCTACGTTCAAACCCTTTATGATTTTTGAAAACACCTCAACTATTGAACAAACGAGAAGATGAACCAACCACACAATATTGATAGAAGGAAAGAATTATACTTATAGTCATACACCTGGAAAGCTCTCAAAACCTAAGTAAGACTTTAACACGTATCCGTCATAAATCCTTCGGCTTTATTATTACTAAAAATAACTTTGCAATTCCTTTTCAAGTATACAGTTTTGTCACACCTTCAGTAAGTCAACTTCGACTTTTCATTCGGACAAGCCTTAATTAAACCTTGACATATACGATTGTCTTTCTATCATTGTTACCGGGGAACCTTTTATGATCCATTATATTAGCGGTAAACGTACCAGCGACTTCGTTACTCTGTAACTTAAGCCTCTCTAGAAATCACTATATTTATTCCTTGAAATTTTATCATGTACTCATTAAACGCCTTGTAACGATAGCTGCCATACCAATGTCGGGAAGCATCAATCATTGATTCCGCAGCGTTTCTATGTCAACAGTTACATATATACATATGACGTCTATCTCCTGGACTTACGCACTCCAATTCTGGAATTCTGAAAAGCACCCAACCTGCGAATTAGCTCTTCGAGTTTGAAAATGCTGATGAAGCAGCAAAAACTGTAAACGACCTTAACAGTCAAAAGTTTGATGATAGAGAATAAAGTGTTGGAAACGCTCAACAGAAAAATTGATACTGGAAAGCGGATTAAGCAAAACTATGAAGGATACGGTGAACAAATCACAAGGACTAAACTTGTACATAAAGAATCCAGATGATTCTGTATCCGATAAAATCTTTAGCGAATATCTTGCTCCTTACTTATTCTATATTCTTGCGGAAGAATTTTCCTCATCAACCTTCGATCTTAGAAATTCCAAAAATATCATCATAAATATCCTCGATATTTCTGAGGATATTTTCATAATTATTCTTGTCCAAAATTATTTATCTATTCGTGCTATCCGTATTACATCATATAGGAAACTGTTTTAGTTTCTCAATTTCAATAAACTTCGAGTTTAAATTATGAATGTTTTTTAAGTAGTGTTAGGAATTGAAGCATGAGTTAGTATAATATAATGACGCCTGATCAACGTAATTATATTACAGTAAGTCATGCTAAGCTCTAATTGAACGTAATGATTCACAGATCATACCATCATCATGTGCCATGTTACACGATTCTTTCATTCTATTTAACCTCTAAACATATCAAAAACACATTTTCTTGATAGTTCTATCTTTTCCGTGATACCGGTATTTTACCAAATTAAATCGTGCTATTATAATTCCTTTCTGCTTAGAACATTAGTTATGTTCATTCAAAATTTCATACCTACATATTCGGGACGTCTTGATCGCTTTACTTAAAAGTCGAAAAGAGAAAACAAAAGCATGGAGCTCCGAAATATAAAGCACAATAACAATACAGAAATTACAAACCGTGTATATCAATGCGTATAGCAATATAAAGACACGGGAGAATGATAAATACAACAATCCCGAGAGCATAATAGAAATAAACAGTTTCCTCCGGTGGGAGCTGGAAAAGAAGGATAATGGTGGCGAACGTCAATATTAGGTCAAGAACCAGAACTGGATTGAGCATTTCCACAATCTTTTGAATGTATGAATTAGGGAAGAAGGTAGGGATGGTGAAAATAATGAGACGGAAGAGGTCAATTTATAGGGGTAATATCAGACAAAGCAATCGAAGTAGGTTACCGGATTTAATTAAAGAGGATCCTAATTTCCTTAAATCCCGAAGAATCAAATCTTATATAAATTTCGAAGATTTTCTTTACATTCCTTGAAATCCGAAAATCTACTATGACTACGTCAAAAGTTAAGACGAAACTTTATTTTCTCAATTCCATCTTTTACGATAGCTTCGTTCATACTTTATTTTCTCAATTCCATCTTACTACGTCAAAAGTAATCGAATTTCGAAGTTTAGTCCTTGTGATTTGTTCACAGTCTCCTTCATAGTTTTGCTTAATCCATTTTTCAGTACCAAATTTTCTATTGAGTGTTTCCAATACTCCATTCTTTATCATCAAACTTTTGACTGTTAAGGACATTTATAGTTTGTTGCTTCATTAGTATATTCAAACTCGGAGAACTAATTCTGTGATGACCCGAAAATTTCCGACCAAATTTAAACTTAATCTTTATATGATCTCGACACGATATGAAAAGTCTGTTAAGTTGAAATTCAAAAATTTGGAACTGTGTTCATGCAACCTTCGACTTTTCCGGACGATTCACGAACCACTATTTGTAAATAAGATATGTATAGAAATATATGTATATATTTGAGATTGATATTTACATATATATAAATGTTTCCAACATGTTAAGAAATCAAACTTGTTAAGACTTGATTAATTGAAACGAATTTTATGTAAACGTTTGACCACCCAGTTTGTCCGACGATTCACGAACGTTAAAACTTGTAAAAATGACATGATGATATATATATGAACATACGTATATATTTAACATGATAAAATGATAAGTAAGTATCTCATTAAGTATATTAACAATGAGTTATATACATAAAATGAGACTACTAAATTAAGGAATTCGAAACAAGATATATATGTAACGGTTATCGACGTAATAACGTCTTAATGAAAATAGTTGTACAATGGGTCATGATTGAGTCTTAGACAATACATATATAATACATCAGATAAATCATAAGACACATGTACACAATACGTCGAGATTAATTCAAAGACAATAGTTGTACAATGGGTCATGATTGAGTCTTAGACAATACGTCTCGATTATTCCAGGGTGATATTTTAGACTATATATATGGACTACTAACATTGTACTACTAACATTGGACTACTAACATTGGACTACTAACGTTGGACTGCTAACTTGACAACTTAAATCATCAACACGTAAATAAAAATATGATGTGAATATATTTCTATCATACTTTGATATATATGTATATAATTATTATAGGTTCGTGAATCAATCCGTGGCTAAGTCTGATTTTCGCCGAATTGAAAATCCGTGAAAGTGAGTTTCATTACTCCCTTTTTACATATATTTTTGAACTGAGAATACATGCGCTGTTTTATAAACTATTTTACGAAATGGACACAAGTACATACTTAATTCTACACTGAGTTTAAACCGAAAATCCTTTAGCTTTGGTAACTAGTAACTGCCGGTTATAAGAACTGGTGGGCGCGAGTAGTTGTATATGGATCCATAGGGCTTGACATCCCCGTCCGTTCCAGGTATAGAGACCCTAGCCTGAACTATAAAGCGAACGTATGCTATTTAAGTTTAGTACATGTTGGTTTGCGTGTATTGTACATGTTGGTTACATGTATATTAAAACAGGGGTACTTATTATATATACGTCAAGTTTAGTTACCAGGGTGCTCAATTTCGTAGAATATTTTGATAAACGATTTGTATGAAACAACTAAAATCTTGTGGTCCAACTTTATATACAGATTATGCGCAATATTAAAACTATGAACTCACCAACCTTTGTGTTGACACTTTTAGCATGTTTATTCTCAGGTCCCTAGAATTCTTCCGTTGTTTGCTTATACGATATACAAGTTATGTGCATGGAGTCATACATGCTTTATTCGAGAAAACTTTGCATTTATAAAATCATCACCATGTATCTTATTTTGATTGCATTGTCAACGGATGTATTATTGTAAACTATTATTTACGGTGAATGTCTATATGTAGAAATCATCAGATGTCAAAAACCTTAGATTTAGATATTCATTTATGGTGTGCCTTTTCTAAAGAATGCAATGTTTACCAAACGTATCATGTAGAGGTCAGTACCTCGCAATGGGACCAAATGTTATTGTATTCGTCCATATGGATTTGGACGGGCCATTACAAATTCGCAGGTTGGGGTGCTTTTCAGAATTCCAGAATTGGAGTACGTAAGTCCAGGAAATAGACGCCATATGTATATATGTAACTGTTGACGTGGAAACGTTGCGAAGATCGAAGTTAACGATTGATGCTTCACGGTATCTGGTATGACAATTATCGTTACAAGACGTTGATGTGTACATGATGGATTTCAATGAATAATGATAGTGATATTTCGGAGAGATTTAAGTCGCAAAGTAACGAAGTCGCTGGTACGTTTACTGCTAATATGGTGGAACATAAAAGGTTCCCCGGTAACAACGATAGAAAGGCAATCGTATATATCAAGGTTTAATTAAGGTTTCTCCAAATGAAACGTTGAAGTTGTCTTGCTGAAGGTGTGACAAAACTGGATACTTGAAAAGGAATTGCAAAGTTATTTTCAGTAATAATAATGCCGAAGGATTTATCACGGATACGTGTTAAAGTCTTACTTCGGTTTAGAGAGCTTTCCAGGTGTATGACTATAAGTTTAACTCTTTTGTTCTGTCAATAATGTGTGGTTGGTTCATCTTCTCGATTGATTATCAATTGAAGTGGTTTCAAGAATCATAAAGGGTTTGATCGCAGGTGGTAATTGTCAATATACATGTGATGTTCAAGATGAAATCATTTAGGATTTTGGATGAAATGAATATATTTCTGGGTTTATGAATAAAAGTAATGTTCTAGTACAGTTTTTAATTCAAAGTATGGTTTTGAAAGATGTAAGGATTTAAGAGTAATGTTATCTGTCATAACCTGACTTTGATTCTGATCTGTCAAAATCAGAATATGTAATTGAATCTGAATGAAAATGGTTGTTCTTATTTCTATGGAAGAATATATATCATTGTGAAAGTAGTGAGTATAGATAGTGAATATCGAATAATTGAAGAGTGTACAGTGTAACATATTAATTGTGAACTTAAATATTTCTCGGTGGAAGATGTTGGTGTTCGTGGAATTCTTGTGAATTCCGCAAGGCACGAATGATATTTTCTAGAAGGTTTCAGGTACATCTGAAATGAAAGTGTAAAATCAAATATAATTGAATAATACACTTAGTTTATAAGGGGATAGAGTTCATTGAGCTGAATTAGAGATTTAGGTTGTTAACGAAGGATGTATATCATAGCATTTTAGTAATGTGAATTAATCAAGTAGTATTTACCCTTCCTTCAAAATTCACACGTATCAGCTTAGTATGAAAAGATATATTATGATTTCAAAATTCATATATATATATATATATATATATATATATATATATATATATATATATATATATATATATATATATATATATATATATATATATATATATATATATATATATATCTATAAAATATATATATAAACTCTTTGGAAAGAATGAGTTAATACATCATAACTCTAATTGAGGTGTTGATATTGTCGGTGGTTATGGAGCTTGCGGATATTGTGGTGCTGCAGGTGTTGCTGGTGTTGGTAATACTGCTGATGATGTTGGCGGTTCTGCTGGTGGTGCTTGTATAACAAGTCTAGCTTGTAAATTATGCATCAACCTTTGTCAGGGTTTCTATTCTATCCTCTATCATTTCTATTCCTCCATCAATCAGATCTATGGTTAGAACTAGAATTAAATAATCCTTAAGACTTTGGAGATTACATAATCGCCGCGGAATATTTCTCCAATGAAGTTATGAATCAATACTTCATCATTTATCGCTGTTGGTTTTCCTTGGTGTCTACGAGTCGTATGATGTTAATGTAGAACGATATATAGAACAAAAATGAGAGATGTTGGATGAATATTATGCTCGAGGTACGGATTGTGATGTTGAGGTGGGTAATGCGGATGTTGTTGTTGGTGGTACAGGCGTTGTTGATGTTGGTGGTACTGTTGGTGCTGGTGGTGTTGCTGGTGCTTGTAAGTTGTGCACCATATTCTCCAGATTGATTACCCGAGCGCGAAGTTCATTGACTTCTACTATTATTCCAGGATGATGGGTGGTTAAGACGAGCGGATGAATAAGGTTTGAAATAGTAGATATTACGTAATCGTTGCGAGCTATTCTGGAAATGAGGGTGAAGATGGTGTTTCGGACAGGTTTGCCTGTAAGTGCTTCAGTTTCTTCGCCAAGAGGGAAATTCGGTGGATGGAAGGGATCGCCTTCTTCTTGTCACCATTGATTTAGTTGACTACGAGCCCATCCCCAATTCATCTAGAATTGATGATGGCTAATTGGTTGATCCATTCCGGTTACACTGCTTTCGGAGCTCAGGTAGAAATCCATATCGGAATAGCTGTCAGACTCTGAGGAACTTGAACTAGTAGCGGAATTCATCTTACACGGTTAAAATAAAGGATTTTTGATATGAAATGATTATCGGATATCGGATGATATTCTAATTACATAGAATACCTATATGTAGTATAGAAGATCCCGTAGATTATGTAGAAACTTTCGAAAGATGTCAGGCAAAGTTTACAGTAACAGATACGCTAAGATATGAATTTGGTCAATACACTAATCATGTAATCAATGCAGTAAGACGTGTCTACACTAAGAATGTTAAGTAGGTAATTCTCGACAAGAGATGATAAGCAAAACTTTGGACATGCAGACACGGTCGAAGTCCAGACTCACTAATGCATCATAACAACTATCAGTTAGACACGCTAATGCAAGACCTGGTTCGCTAAGACCAACGCTCTGATACCAACTATAACGGCCCATCTAAATCCATATGGACGAATACAATAACATTTGGTCCCATTGCGAGGTATTAACCTCTATATGATACGTTTCACAAACATTGCATTCGTTTTTAAAAGACAACTTTCATTACAACGATAGTTGACAAGTATGCATACCATTTCACAATATAACCAAACTATAAATGACTTAATCTGTCATTTACTTAACAATATAATCTTTTTGAACTCAACGACTCGAATGCAACGTCTTTAGAAATATGCCAAGAATTACTCCAAGTAATATCTTTAATTTGAGTAAAAGCACGGCGGTAGATTTCTTTCGTACCTGAGAATAAACATGCTTAAAAGTGTCAACCAAAAGGTTGGTGAGTTCATTAGTTTAACATAAACAATCGTTTCCATCATTTTAATAGACCACAAGATTTTCATTTTCATTTTCATAAACATTATACAGGCATTTCGCAATCTGCATAAAGATAAAATCATTCATATGGTGAACGCCTGGTAACCGAGCTAACAAGATGCATATAGAATATCCCCCACATACACGCATTTCGCAATCTGCATGCTATATACTGGCTATCACAATCAGTATATATCAATCGAAGTACTAAAGCATTCGTAACCCGAATGGGACGTGTCAAGGTCCATAGATCTATCTTTAGGATTAGCGTCAATTAGGGGCCATTTCCCTAATTCTTAGGCTACCAAGCTAATAAGGGACGATATTCGGTATTCGTAATCAAACCATAAAATATAGTTTTAAGTACTTGTGTCCATTTCGTAAAATAGTTTATAAAAACAATGCATGTATTCTCAGCCCAAAAATATATATATATAAAAAGGGAGTAATGAAACTCACTTTCACAAATTTTCAATTCGTCAAAAATCAGACTTAGCCACGGATCGATTCACGAACCTATAACAATTATATACATATATATCAAAGTATGATAGAAATATATTCACATCATATTTTTATTTACGTGTTGATGATTTAAGTTGTCAACTTAGCAGTCCAATGTTAGTAGTCCAATATTAGTAGTCCAATGTTAGTAGTCCATATATATAGTCCAAAATATCACCCTGGAATAATCAAGACATATTGTCTAAGACTCAATCACGACCCATTGTACAACTATTGTCTTTGAAGTAATCTCGACGTATTGTGTACATGTGTCTTACGATTTATCCGACGTATTGTATATGTATTGTCTAAGACTCAATCACGACCCATTGTACAACTATTGTCTTTGAAGTAATCTCGACGTATTGTGTACATGTGTCTTACGATTTATCTAACGTATTGTATATGTATTGTCTAAGACACAATCACGACCCATTGTACAAATATTGTCTTTAAAGTAATCTCGACGTATTGTGTACATGTGTCTTACGATTTATCCGACGTATTGTATATTGTCTCGGGATTAACCAAGACTAGTATAGTACAAGGAAATAGTCAATACATGTATAAATATATATATAATACAGAAAAAGTTAGCTAGGATATGGTTAGTATAGATTTTATAAAAACAATCCCGTAGTCATTTTAGCCATTTTTAACCAATATTGTTTTGCTCATAACTTGTTCGTTAAAAATCGATTTTGAGTGAATCAAGTTGCTGTAGTTTTGTAATGAACTCTAATTTGTAAAACTAAACTGAAAAAGTGGTGGTTTATAGTCGGATTTACAGGCTACAAACCATCTTTGAAAGAGGTAGTCATTTTCGTCATAAAAACGTCATCTTGTTGACTATTTTGAAAAACATACTTCTACTTTGAGTTTAACCATGATTTTTGGATATATTATCATTTTCATATGAAATAACATTTTCCCAGAAAACAATCTTTAAATTCAAATTTTAAGATAGTTTTTAATTATCCAACCCGAAACAGCCTCTGGTTTTACTACGACGGCGTATGTCCAGTTTTACGGTGTTCTTCGTGTTTTCAAGTTTTAAATCCTTATGTTAGCATATCATATAGATATAGTGCATGTGTGAAGTTGTTTTTAAATTCAAGTTAGAAAGATTAAGTTTTTTTGCCAACAAGTTTAGAATTAACTAAACTGTGTTCTAGTGATTACAAGTTATATTCTTCGAATAAGATAGTTATATTTGTAAGAATCGAGCAAGGCTATGAACATCGTTACTACCTCAAGTTTAGTAGGTAAACCTACTATAAATGACAAGAATTAATCTTGAACTTCAAAGGATCTTTTATGGCTTGGAAGTTCTTGAAGTAGAATCATGGAATGAAAACAAGTTCAAGTAAGATTACTACTTGATTAAAGATAGTTATATTTATAGAAATTTAATCAAAGCTTGAATATGAATATTACCTTGATTTAGAATGATAAACTACTATAAATAACAAGAGTTTCTTGATCTTAGATGATTACCTGGAATGGACTAGAAAGATTGAAAGTAATCTTGCAAACTTGAAAGGATTTTCGAAGTGTTCTTGAAGTGTTCTTCCTATGATAATTATAGCTTGCTTCTTGAAGTAGTTTTTGATGAAGATGATGATTAGTTTACTAAAATTTTCATTCTTGATGGTGTGTGTGTGTGTTTTGAGAGAAAATTAGAAAGAAAATTAGAAATGAAATAAAGTGAATGGTGAGTGGTGAGTGGGGTTAAAGGAGTTCTTATTTTATTTTCTTGCTCATAAGTCATGCTAGTTGTATAATGGTTGGTTCCACATATTTGTTGACTAATTAAGGGCTGATAAGAGCTGATCATTTGAGTGTATATACCAATAGTATATACATCTAGAGGCTAGGTATTATACGGGTGAAAATACCGTATGAATACGAGTAGAATTCTTGATGAAAACGAATGGACATACGATTATAACTATCTTTGTTAAGTATAAGTATTTTGATATATGTCTTTAAGTCTTTCAAATGTGTATTAATACTTCTTAATACATTACATATATATATACATTTTAATTAAGTCGTTATTTCGTCGTTAATCGTTACATATATATTGTTTCAAAACCCTTAAGTTAGTAGTCTCGTTTTATGTATATAGTTCATTGTTAATACACTTAATGATATACTTAATTATCATTTTAACATGTTATACATAATGTATTAATATATCTTAATACAATACATATGTATTTATGTTATATAAGACGTTATTACGTCGATAACCGTTACATATATATCTTGTTTCGAATTCCTTAATTTAGTAGTCTCATTTTATGTATATAACCCATTGTTAATGTACTTAATGAGATACTTAATTATCATTGTATCATGTTAAATATATACATATGTTCATATAGATATCATCATGTCGTTTTTACAAGTTTTAACGTTCGTGAATCGTCGGACAAACTGGGTGGTCAAACGTTTACATAAAATCCGTTTCAATTAATCAAGTCTTAACAAGTTTGATTTCTTAACATGTTGGAAACATTTATATATATGTAAATATCAATCTAAAATATATACATATATTTATATACATATCTTATTTACAAATAGTGGTTCGTGAATCGTCCGGAAAAGTCGAAGGTTACATGAACACAGTTCCAAATTTTTGAATTTCAACTTAACAGACTTTGATTATCGTGTCGGAAACATTAATTCATTTAAAGATTAAGTTTAAATTTGGTCAAAAATTTCCAGGTCGTCACAAAGTTAGCTAGGATATGGTTAGTATAGATTTTGTATAAAAATCCCGTAGCCTATTTTAGCCATTTTTACCCAATATTGTTTTGCCCATAACTTCTTCGTTACAAATCGGTTTTGAGTGTTTAAAATTGCTATGGTTTCGTAATGAACTCTAGTATTTATAACTAAACTGAAAAAGTAGTGGTTTATAGTCGGAGTTACAGGTTACAAGTCCATATTTGAAAGAGGTAGTCATTTCCGTCGAAAGAACGACATCTTGATGACCATTTTGAAAAACATACTTCTACTTTGAGTTTAACCATAATTTTTGGATATGTTATCATGTTTATATGAAATATTATTTTTCCAAAATACAAATCTTTAAATCAAAGTCTAAGATAGTTTTTAATTATCCAACCCGAAACAACCCCCGTTTTACTACGTCGGCGTATGTCCAGTTTTACGGTGTTCTTCGTGTTTACAAGTTTTAAATCCTTATGTTAGAATATCATATAGATATATTACATGTGTTTAATTGTTTTTAAAAGTCTAGTTAGAAGGATTAACTTTGTTTGCAAACAAGTTTAGAATTAACTAAACTTGTTTTAGTGATTACAAATTATTTACTCCGAATAAGATAGTTATATATATATATGAATCGAACAAAATTATGAACAAGGTTACTACCTCAAATAAAATGGATAAGGTTGCTGGAAAAATAAGGATATAATCTTGAGCTTGACGATGTTCTTGAAAGCTTGGAAACTTTTGAAGTAGAATCATGGAATGAAACAACGTTCAAGAAATATTACTACTTGTTTTAAGTTAGTTATGTTTATAGAAATTGAACCAATGCTTGAATATGATTCTTACCTTTGATTTAGAATGAAAACCTACTGAGATTAACAAAAGTTTCTTGATCTTGGATGATTACTTGGAATGGATTTGAAAGCTTGGAAGTAATCTTGCAAGTTTGAAAGATTTTTTGAAGTGTTCTTGAATGGTTGTTTTTATGATGATTAAAGCTTGTAATGGAAGCTAAAATATGGGGAAAATGCTTGGAGATGATCAAGTATGAAGTTAGGAGTATTTTGAGACAGAATTTGGAGTGTAAGTATGAGAAAATGGAATGAAGAAATGGTGTGCATGCATAAAAACGTTTTTACTTGTTATAAAGAAAGAAAAGATTCTTAAGTTTGTTTTCTTGCTAAATAATTCATGCTAGTTGACAAATGGTTGGTTCCACATGTTTCTTAATCATTTAAGGCTGCTAAGGAGCAGATTTTTATTGGTATATACCAATAGTAAATACATCTAGAAGCTGGGTATTATACGAGTACAAATACTGAACGAATACGAGTAGAATTCTTGATGAAAATGAATGAGAATACGATTACAACTATCTTTGTCAAATATAAGTATTTTGATATATGTATTTAAGTCTTTCAAATGTGTATTAATACTTCTAAATACATTACATATATATACATTTTAATTAAGTCGTTAATCGTTACATGTATATATTATTTCGAAACCCTTAAGTTAGTAGTCTCGTTTTATGTATATAGTTCATTATTAATACACTTAATGATATACTTAATTATCATTATATCATGTTAAACATAATGTATTAATATATCTTAATACAATACATATGTATTCATTTTAATTAAGACGTTATTACGTCGATAATCGTTACATATATATCTTTTTTCAAATTCCTTAATTTAGTAGTCTCATTTTATGTATATAACCCATTGTTAATATACTTAATGAGATACTTACTTATCATAATACCATGTTAAATATATATATATATATATATATATATATATATATATATATATATATATATATATATATATATATATATATATATATATATATATATATATATATATATATATATATATATATATATATATATATATGCCCATATATATCATCATGTCATTTTTACAAGTTTTAACGTTCGTGAATCGTCGGACAAACTGGGTGGTCAAACGTTTTTGTAAAATCCGTTTCAATTAATCAAGTCTTAACAAGTTTGATTTCTTAACATTTTGGAAACATTTATATATATAAATATGATTCTCAAATATATATAATCATGGAAAATAAATACGGGTCGTTACAGTACCTACCCGTTAAATAAATTTCGTCCCGAAATTTTAAGCAGTTGGAGGTGTTGACGCATCTTCGGGAAATAAGTGTGGATACTTCTGCTTCATTTGATCTCACGCTCCCAGGTAAACTCGGGTCCTCTACGAGCATTCCATCGAACCTTAACGATTGGTATTTTGCTTTGTTTGAGTCCTTTTACCTCACGATCCATAATTTTGACGGTTCTTCAACGAACTATAGTTTTTCGTCAATCTTAATCTCGTCTAAAGGAATAGTGAGATCTTCTGTAGCTAAGCATTTCTTCAAATTCGAGACGTGGAAGGTTTTATGTACACTGGCGAGTTGTTGAGGTAGTTCAAGTCGATAAGCTACTGTCCCAACACGATCAATAATCTTGAATGGTCCAATGTATCTCGGGTTTAGCTTCCCTCGTTTGCCAAAACGAATGACATGTTTCCAAGGTGATACCTTAAGCATGACCATGTCACCAACCTCAAATTCTAAAGGTTTTCTTCTGACATCGACGTAGCTCTTTTGTCGACTCCTGGCTGTTTTCAACCGTTGTTGAATCTGGATGATTTTCTCGGTCATTTCCTGGATAATCTCCGGACCCGTAATTTGTTTATCTTCCACCTCGCTCCAACAAATCAGAGGCCTGCACTTCCTACCATAAAGTGCTTCGAACGATGCTGCATCAATACTCGAGTGATAACTATTGTTATAGGAAAATTCTGCTAATGGTAGATGTCGATCCCAACCATTTCCAAAATCAATAACACATGCTCGTAGCATGTCTTCAAGTGTTTGTATCGTCCTTTCACTTTTCCCATCAGTTTGTGGGTGATAGGCAGTACTCATGTCTAGACGAGTTCCCAATGCTTGATGTCACGTCTGCCAAAATCTTGAAACAAATCTGCCATCCCGATCAGAGATAATAGAAATTGGTATTCCATGTCTGGAGACGACTTCCTTCAAGTATAGTCGTACCAATTTCTCCATTTTATCATCTTCTCTCATTGGTAGAAAGTGTGCTAACTTGGTAAAACGATCGACTATTACCCAAATTGTATCATAACCACTTGCAGTCCTTGGCAATTTAGTAATGAAATCCATGGTAATGTTTTCCCATTTCCATTCCAATATTTCATGTTGTTGAAGTAGACCTGATGGTTTTTGATGCTCAGCTTTAACTTTAGAACAAGTCAAACATTCTCCTACGTATGTAGCAATATCGGCTTTCATACCCGGCCACCAAAAATGTTTTTTGAGATCTTGGTACATTTTCCCCGCTCCGGGATGTATTGAGTATCTGGTTTTATGTGCTTCCCTAAGTACCATTTCTCTCAAATCCCCAAACTTTGGTACCCAAATTCTTTCAGCCAAATACCGGGTTCCATCCTCCCGAATAGTAAGCTGTTTATCCAATCCTTTGGGTATTTCCTTTCCAAAACTACCTTCTTTCAAAACTCCTTGTTGCGCCTCTTTTATTCGAGTAGTAAGTTTAGTATGAATAATTATATTCATAGCTTTTACCCGCATTGGTTCTCTTTCCTTTCTACTCAAAGCGTCGACTACCACATTCGCCTTCCCCGGGTGATAACGAATCTCACAGTCGTAATCATTTAGCAGTTCAACCCACCTACGTTGCCTCATGTTCAGTTGCTTCTGATAAAATATGTGTTGGAGACTTTTGTGGTCGGTATATATGGTACATTTGACCCCATATAAGTAATGTATCAACATCTTCAATGCAAAAACAACAGCGCCTAATTCCAAATCGTGAGTCGTGTAATTCTGCTCGTGAATCTTCAATTGTCTAGACGCAAAAGCAATTACCTTCATTCGTTGCATTAATACACATTCAAGACCTTGCCTTGAAGCATCACAATAAATCACAAAATCATCATTTCCTTCAGGCAATGATAATATAGGTGCCGTAGTTAACTTCTTCTTCAACAATTGAAACGCTTTCTCTTGTTCATCATTCCATTCAAATTTATTCCCTTTATACGTTAATGCAGTCAAGGGTTTTGCTACTTTGGAAAAATCTTGGATGAATCTTCTGTAGTAACCAGCCAATCCTAAAAATTGGCATATGTGCGTTGGGGTTTTTGGGGTTTCCCAATTTTCAACAGTTTCAATCTTTGCTGGATCAACCTGAATACCTTCCTTGCTCACTATGTGTCCGAGGAATTGAACTTCTTTCAACCAAAATGCACACTTAGAAAATTTAGCGTACAGTTCTTCCTTCCTCAACAATTCTAGCACTATTCTCAAATGTTCTCCGTGCTCTTGATCATTCTTAGAGTATATAAGTATGTCATCGATGAAAACAATAACAAACTTGTCAAGATATAGCCCACACACCCGGTTCATGAGGTCCATAAACACAGCTATTGCATTAGTCAATCCAAACGGCATAACCATAAACTCATAATGACTATAACGCATTCTGAAAGCAGTCTTTGGAATATCCTCCTCCTTCACCCGCATTTGATGATAACCGGAACGTAAATCAATCTTCGAATAAAGCGACGAACCATGAAGTTGGTCAAATAAGTCGTCGATTCTCGGTAGTGGATAACGGTTTTTGATGGTAAGCTTGTTCAACTCTCGGTAGTCAATACATAACCTGAACGTACCATCCTTCTTCTTGACAAACAAAACAGGAGCTCCCCACGGTGATGTGCTTGGTGGAATGAAACCACGCTGTAAAAGCTCTTGTAATTGGCTTTGTAATTCTTTCATTTCACTAGGTGCAAGTCGGTAAGGAGCACGAGCTATCGGTGCAGCTCCTGGTACAAGATCTACTTGAAATTTGACGGATCGGTGTGGCGGTAGTCTCGGTAATTCTTTTGAAAATACATCGGGAAGTTCCTTTGCGACGGGAACATCATTGATGTTCTTTTCTTTGGGTTTCACTTTCTCGACGTGCGCTAAAATTGCATAGCAACCTTTTCTTATTAGCTTTTGTGCCTTCAAGCTACTAATAAGGGTTTTCCCTGTACACCATTAAGGGTTTTCCCTTCTCGCACAGAATGAGAATCGCATTCTTGTAACAAACGATTTCTGCTTTATCCTTGATCATCCACTCCATGCCGATTATTACATCAAAACTCCCCAATTCTACTGGTATCAAATTAATTTTAAACGTTTCGCCAACCAGTCTAATTTTTCGGTTCCGGCATATTTTATCGGCTTTAACTAGTTTACCGTTAGCTAATTCAAGTAAACACTTATTATCCAATGGCGTTAATGGACACTTTAATTTGGCACAAAAATCTCTACTCATATAGCTTCGATCCGCACCCGAATCAAATAAAACATAAGCAGGTTTTTCATCAATAAGAAACGTACCCGTAACAAGCTCCGGGTCTTCCTGCGCTTCAGCCGCATTAATGTTGAAGACTCTTCCTTGGCCTTGCCCATTATTATTTCCTTGTAATGGCCCTTCTTCCAGCATCCGAAACAAGTAATGTCGGCAATATTTGTTCCTTTAACCACTGGTCCGTAGACTTCACACTTCGTCGCACCATGACCCTTTCTATTACACTTGGTACATGATGCCGAACAGTAAGTAGTCGGATGGTACCCTTCACACCTTTGGTACAGAATTTTCTGCCTCTTGTCGTCATTATTGTTATTGTTGTTGTTACGATTGTTATTGTTGTTGGGACGGTTGTTGTAGTTGTTGTTGTTGTTGAGACGGTTGTTGTAGTTGTTGTTGTTGGGGTTACGATTGTTGTTGCAATTGTTATTGCGATATATGGTGCGATTGAAGTTGTGATTATTATTATTGTATTGGTAACCCTTGTCACTGGTTTCTTCCCACTTCCTCTTGCCTTCTTTTATTTTGGTCTCCCCGGCTGCCAACTCTTTATTTCTTCCCTCAATCTGGCCCATGAGTTTGTGAGCCATTTGACTCGCTATCTGCATTGATGTAGGTGCAGATGCACTTATATTTTCCTGAATTCTAACTGGCAGCCCTTTCACAAATGCATCGATCTGTTCTTCCTCGTCCTCAAACATACCAGGACACATTAGAGACAATTCTGTGAATCGTCGCTCATATGTGGTGATATAGTTTCCTTGCACTCGTAGTTCTCTAAGCTCTGTCTTGAGCTTATTGACCTCATTCCTGGGATGGTACTGCTCATTCATCATGTGTTTGAAAGCTGCCCATGGTAGTGCGTGAGCAGTATCTTGTCCCACCTGCTCGAGATAGGTGTTCCACCATGTTAACGCAATACCTGTGAAAGTATGAGTGGCGTATTTCACCTTATCCTCTTCAGTACATTTGCTTATAGCAAATATAGACTCGACCTTCTCGGTCCACTGTCTTAGTCTAACTGGTCCTTCGGTTTCATTGAACTCAAGAGGGTTACAGGCAGTGAAAGCCTTGTAGGAGCATCCTACATGGTTCCCTGTAGAGTTAGTCTTACTGCTAGACCCTGAGGGATTGTTGCGTAATGTAGCCTGTACTGTAGCTATGCTCGCCTCAAGAAAGTTACGGAATTCTTCCTCGTTCATATTCACGGTTTGTCTGGTAGTCGATGCCATTTCCTTCAAAGATAGCCAAAAGAGTTAAGTTAATCATATAGAATATCAGGAGTAGTTAATAGTATTTCGTAGCATAATATGAACTTATTTATAAAAGCCTTTTCTTCATATTAACGTTTTATAATTATAATTCGGGTAGTACCTACCCGTTAAAGTTCATACTTAATAGCTAATATACGATTCAACTACTACAATTCTATCATGAAAAACTATGTACAATAATACTTCATATTTAAATCTTTGGTACAATATTTTACAATCGTACAATACTGCTATTTTACATACAGCATGAAATATAGCACACGATAATTATAATACAAGGCAGCTGTTAAGACAATTCTATTTAAACTCAAATCGTTCAATAAAAACACGTAATTCATAGGACCAAAAACAAATCATGCACTTTGGTTTAACCAATACTATTTCCCATCCCATGTCCAGTGGAAAATAACCATTGTGGCCCTTGATCGTACAGCACATTGCGATGTCGTCAAAAGGACGGGTTTTACATAATACCCAACATCGCCGTAACAAATCAAAAACCTTAGTCCTCACCTCAACCACTAAATCCGTTATTAGTGGAAATGTTCTATTAAGAAGTTCTAACCCGATGTTCTTTTTCTCAATTTGATGAGAGGCGAACATAATTAACCTATAAACGTAGCATGCTTCTTTAAGCCGCATTAATGTTAAAGGCACGCACTTTTGTAATGGCCCTTCTTCCAGCATCCGAAACAAGTAATGTCGGCAATATTTGTTCCTTTAACCACTGGTCCGTAGACTTCACACTTCGTCGCACCATGACCCTTTCTATTACACTTGGTACATGATGCCAAACAGTAAGTAGTCGGATGGTACCCTTCACACCTTTGGTACAGAATTTTCTGCCTCTTGTCGTCATTATTGTTATTGTTGTTGTTACGATTGTTATTGTTGTTGGGACGGTTGTTGTAGTTGTTGTTGTTGTTGAGACGGTTGTTGTAGTTGTTGTTTTTGGGGTTACGATTGTTGTTGCGATTGTTATTGCGATATATGGTGCGATTGAAGTTGTGATTATTATTGTTGTATTGGTAACCCTTGTCACTGGTTTCTTCCCACTTCCTCTTGCCTTCTTTTATTTTTTTCTCCCCGGCTGCCAACTCTTTATTTCTTCCCTCAATCTGGCCCATGAGTTTGTGAGCCATTTGACTCGCTATCTGCATTGATGTAGGTGCAGATGCACTTACATTTTCCTGAATTCTAACTGGCAACCCTTTCACAAATGCGTCGATCTGTTCTTCCTCGTCCTCAAACATACCAGGACACATTAGAGACAATTATGTGAATCGTCGCTCATATGTGGTGATATAGTTTCCTTGCGCTCGTAGTTCTCTAAGCTCTGTCTTGAGCTTGTTGACCTCATTCCTGGGATGGTACTGCTCATTCATCATGTGTTTGAACGCTGCCCATGGTAGTGCGTAAGCATTATCTTGTCCCATCTGCTCGAGATAGGTGTTCCACCATGTTAACGCAATACCTGTGAAAGTATGAGTGGCGTATTTCATCTTATCCTCTTCAGTACATTTGCTTATAGCAAATATAGACTCGACCTTCTCGGTCCACTGTCTTAGTCCAACTGGTCCTTCGGTTCCATTGAACTCAAGAGGGTTACAGGCAGTGAAAGCCTTGTAGGAGCATCCTACATGGTTCCCTGTAGAGTTAGTCCCACTGCTAGACCCTGAGGGATTGTTGCGTAATGTAGCCTGTACTGCAGCTATGCTCGTCGCAAGAAAGTTACGGAATTCTTCCTCGTTCATATTCACGGTTTGTCTGGTAGTCGGTGAAATGTCCCGTTCTTATTGATTAAAAACGTTCCATATTAATTGATTTCGTTTCAAGGTTTTGACCTCTATATGAGACGTTTTTCAAAGACTGCATTCATTTTAAAACAAACCATAACCTTTATTTCATCAATAAAGGTTTAAAAAGCTTTACGTAGATTATCAAATAATGATAATCTAAAATATCCTGTTTACACACGACCATTACATAATGGTTTACAATACAAATATGTTACAACAAAATAAGTTTCTTGAATGCAGTTTTTACACAATATCATACAAGCATGGACTCCAAATCTCGTCCTTATTTAAGTATGCGACAGCAGAAGCTCTTAATAATCACCTGAGAATAAACATGCTTAAAACGTCAACAAAAATGTTGGTGAGTTATAGGTTTAACCTATATATATCAAATCGTAACAATAGTCCACAAGATTTCATATTTCAATACACATCCCATACATAGAGATAAAAATCATTCATATGGTGAACACCTGGTAACCGACATTAACAAGATGCATATATAAGAATATCCCCATCATTCCGGGACACCCTTCGGATATGATATAAATTTCGAAGTACTAAAGCATCCGGTACTTTGGATGGGGTTTGTTAGGTCCAATAGATCTATCTTTAGGATTCGCGTCAATTAGGGTGTCTGTTCCCTAATTCTTAGATTACCAGACTTAATAAAAAAGGGGCATATTCGATTTCGATAATTCAACCATAGAATGTAGTTTCACGTACTTGTGTCTATTTTGTAAATCATTTATAAAACCTGCATGTATTCTCATCCCAAAAATATTAGATTTTAAAAGTGGGACTATAACTCACTTTCACAGATTTTTACTTCGTCGGGAAGTAAGACTTGGCCACTGGTTGATTCACGAACCTATAACAATATATACATATATATCAAAGTATGTTCAAAATATATTTACAACACTTTTAATATATTTTGATGTTTTAAGTTTATTAAGTCAGCTGTCCTCGTTAGTAACCTACAACTAGTTGTCCACAGTTAGATGTACAGAAATAAATCGATAAATATTATCTTGAATCAATCCACGACCCAGTGTATACGTATCTCAGTATTGATCACAACTCAAACAATATATATTTTGGAATCAACCTCAACCCTGTATAGCTAACTCCAACATTCACATATAGAGTGTCTATGGTTGTTCCGAAATATATATAGATGTGTCGACATGATAGGTTGAAACATTGTATACGTGTCTATGGTATCTCAAGATTACATAATATACAATACAAGTTGATTAAGTTATGGTTGGAATAGATTTGTTACCAATTTTCACGTAGCTAAAATGAGAAAAATTATCCAATCTTGTTTTACCCATAACTTCTACATTTTAAATCCGTTTTGAGTGAATCAAATTGCTATGGTTTCATATTGAACTATATTTTATGAATCTAAACAGAAAAAGTATAGGTTTATAGTTGGAAAAATAAGTTACAAGTCATTTTTGTAAAGGTAGTCATTTCAGTCGAAAGAACGACGTCTAGATGACCATTTTAGAAAACATACTTCCACTTTGAGTTTAACCATAATTTTTGGATATAGTTTCATGTTCATAATAAAAATCATTTTCCCAGAATAACAACTCTTAAATCAAAGTTTATCATAGTTTTTAATTAACTAACCCAAAACAGCCCGCGGTGTTACTACGACGGCGTAGATCCGGTTTTACGGTGTTTTTCGTGTTTCCAGGTTTTAAATCATTAAGTTAGCATATCATATAGATATAGAACATGTGTTTAGTTGATTTTAAAAGTCAAGTTAGAAGGATTAACTTTTGTTTGCGAACAAGTTTAGAATTAACTAAACTATGTTCTAGTGATTACAAGTTTAAACCTTCGAATAAGATAGCTTTATATGTATGAATCGAATGATGTTATGAACATCATTACTACCTTAAGTTCCTTGGATAAACCTACTGGAAAAGAGAAAAATGGATCTAGCTTCAACGGATCCTTGGATGGCTCAAAGTTCTTGAAGCAGAATCATGACACGAAAACAAGTTCAAGTAAGATCATCACTTGAAATAAGATTGTTATAGTTATAGAAATTGAACCAAAGTTTGAATATGATTATTACCTTGTATTAGAATGATAACCTACTATAAGAAACAAAGATTTCTTGAGGTTGGATGATCACCTTACAAGATTGGAAGTGAGCTAGCAAACTTGAAAGTATTCTTGATTTTATGTAACTAGAACTTGTAGAATATATGAAGAACACTTAGAACTTGAAGATAGAACTTGAGAGAGATCAATTAGATGAAGAAAATTGAAGAATGAAAGTGTTTGTAGGTGTTTTTGGTCGTTGGTGTATGGATTAGATATAAAGGATATGTAATTTTGTTTTCATGTAAATAAGTCATGAATGATTACTCATATTTTTGTAATTTTATGAGATATTTCATGCTAGTTGCCAAATGATGGTTCCCACATGTGTTAGGTGACTCACATGGGCTGCTAATAGCTGATCATTGGAGTGTATATACCAATAGTACATACATCTAAAAGCTGTGTATTGTACGAGTACGAATACGGGTGCATACGAGTAGAATTGTGGATGAAACTGAACGAGGATGTAATTGTAAGCATTTTTGTTAAGTAGAAGTATTTTGATAAGTGTATTGAAGTCTTTCAAAAGTGTATAAATACATATTAAAACACTACATGTATATACATTTTAACTGAGTCGTTAAGGCATCGTTAGTCGTTACATGTAAGTGTTGTTTTGAAACCTTTAGGTTAACGATCTTGTTAATTGTTGTTAACCCAATGTTTATAATATCAAATGAGATTTTAAATTATTATATTATCATGATATTATCCTGTATGAATATCTCTTAATATGATATATATACATTAAATGTCTGTACAACGATAATCGTTACATATATGTCTCGTTTAAAAATCATTAAGTTAGTAGTCTTGTTTTTACATATGTAGTTCATTGTTAATATACTTAATGATATGTTTACTTATCATAGTATCATGTTAACTATATATATATATATATATCCATATATATGTCATCATATAATTTTTACAAGTTTTAACGTTCGTGAATCACCTGTCAACTTGGGTGGTCAATTGTCTATATGAAACATATTTCAATTAATCAAGTCTTAACAAGTTTGATTGCTTAACATGTTGGAAACATTTAATCATGTAAATATCAATCTCAATTAATATATATAAACATGGAAAAGGTCGGGTCACTACAGTACCTACCCGTTAAATAAATTTCGTCCCGAAATTTTAAGCTGTTGAAGGTGTTGACGAATCTTCTGGAAATAGATGCGGGTATTTCTTCTTCATCTGATCTTCACGCTCCCAGGTGAACTCGGGTCCTCTACGAGCATTCCATCAAACCTTAACAATTGGTATCTTGTTTTGCTTAAGTCTTTTAACCACATGATCCATTATTTCGACAGGTTCTTCGATGAATTGATGTTTTTCGTTGATTTGGATTTCATCTAATGGAATAGTGAGATCTTCTTTAGCAAAACATTTCTTCAAATTTGAGACGTAGAAAGTGTTATATACAGCCGCGAGTTGTTGAGGTAACTCAAGTCGGTAAGCTACTGGTCCGACACGATCAATAATCTTGAATGGTCCAATAAACCTTGGATTTAATTTCCCTCGTTTACCAAATCGAACAACGCCTTTCCAAGGTGCAACTTTAAGCATGACCATCTCTCCAATTTCAAATTCTATATCTTTTCTTTTAATGTCAGCGTAGCTCTTTGGTCGACTTTGGGCGGTTTTCAACCGTTGTTGAATTTGGATGATCTTCTCGGTAGTTTCTTGTATAATCTCCGGACCCGTAATCTGTCTATCCCCTACTTCACTCCAACAAATCGGAGACCTGCACTTTCTACCATAAAGTGCTTCAAACGGCGCCATCTCAATGCTTGAATGGTAGCTGTTGTTGTAGGAAAATTCTGCTAACGGTAGATGTCGATCCCAACTGTTTCCGAAATCAATAACACATGCTCGTAGCATGTCTTCAAGCGTTTGTATCGTCCTTTCGCTCTGCCCATCAGTTTGTGGATGATTGGTAGTACTCATGTCTAGACGAGTTCCTAATGCTTGCTGTAATGTCTGCCAGAATCTTGAAATAAATCTGCCATCCCTATCAGAGATAATAGAGATTGGTATTCCATGTCTGGAGACGACTTCCTTCAAATACAGTCGTGCTAACTTCTCCATCTTGTCATCTTCTCTTATTGGCAGGAAGTGTGCTGATTTGGTGAGACGATCAACTATTACCCAAATAGTATCAAAACCACTTGCAGTCCTTGGCAATTTAGTGATGAAATCCATGGTAATGTTTTCCCATTTCCATTCTGGGATTTCGGGTTGTTGAAGTAGACCTGATGGTTTCTGATGCTCAACTTTAACCTTAGAACACGTCAAACATTCTCCTACGTATTTAGCAACATCGGCTTTCATACCCGGCCACCAAAAATGTTTCTTGAGATCCTTGTACATCTTCCCCGTTCCAGGATGTATTGAGTATCTGGTTTTATGAGCTTCTCTAAGTACCATTTCTCTCATATCTCCAAATTTTGGTACCCAAATCCTTTCAGCCCTATACCGGGTTCCGTCTTCCCGAATATTAAGATGCTTCTCCGATCCTTTGGGTATTTCATCCTTTAAATTTCCCTCTTTTAAAACTCCTTGTTGCGCCTCCTTTATTTGAGTAGTAAGGTTATTATGAATCATTATATTCATAGATTTTACTCGAATGGGTTCTCTGTCCTTCCTGCTCAAGGCATCGGCTACCACATTTGCCTTCCCCGGGTGGTAACGAATCTCAAAGTCGTAATCATTCAATAATTCAATCCACCTATGCTGCCTCATATTCAGTTGTTTCTGATTAAATATGTGTTGAAGACTTTTGTGGTCGGTATATATAATACTTTTAACCCCATATAAGTAGTGCCTCCAAGTCTTTAATGCAAAAACAACTGCGCCTAATTCCAAATCATGCGTCGTATAATTTTGTTCGTGAATCTTCAATTGTCTAGACGCATAAGCAATCACCTTCGTTCATTGCATTAATACACAACCGAGACCTTGCTTTGATGCGTCGCAATAAATCACAAAATCATCATTCCCTTCAGGCAATGACAATATAGGTGCCGTAGTTAGCTTTTTCTTCAATAACTGAAACGCTTTCTCTTGTTCATCATTCCATTCAAATTTCTTCCCTTTATGCGTTAATGCAGTCAAGGGTTTTGCTATTCTGGAAAAGTCTTGGATGAACCTTCTGTAGTAACCAGCTAGTCCTAAAAACTGGCGTATGTGTTTCGGAGTTTTCGGGGTTTCCCACTTTTCAACAGTTTCTATCTTTGCCGGATCTACCTTAATACCTTCTTTGTTCACTATGTGACCGAGGAATTGAACTTCTTCCAACCAAAATGCACACTTTGAAAAATTAGCGTACCATTCTTCCTTCCTCAATACTTCTAACACCTTTCTCAAATGTTCACCGTGTTCTTGGTCATTCTTTGAGTAAATAAGTATGTCATCAATGAAAACAATGACAAACTTGTCAAGGTATGGTCCACACACTCGGTTCATAAGGTCCATGAACACAGCTGGTGCATTAGTTAAACCAAACGGCATGACCATAAACTCGTAATGACCGTAACGTGTTCTGAAAGCAGTCTTTGGAATATCATCTTCTTTCACCCGCATTTGATGATACCCGGAACGTAAGTCAATCTTTGAATAAACAGACGAGCCTTGTAGTTGATCAAATAAGTCGTCGATTCTCGATAGTGGGTAGCGGTTCTTGATGGTAAGTTTGTTCAACTCTCGGTAGTCGATACACAACCTGAATGTACCATCTTTCTTCTTGACAAACAAAACAGGAGCTCCCCACGGTGATGTGCTTGGTCGAATGAAACACGCTCTAAAAGTTCTTGTAATTGGCTTTGCAGTTCTTTCATCTCGCTGGGTGCGAGTCTGTAAGGAGCACGAGCTATTGGTGCAGCTCCTGGTACAAGATCTATTTGAAATTCAACGGATCGATGTGGGGGTAATCCCGGTAATTCTTTCGGAAATACATCGGGAAATTCTTTTGCAATGGGAACATCATTGATGCTCTTTTCTTCAATTTGTACTTTCTCGACGTGTGCTAGAACAGCATAGCAACCTTTTCTTATTATTTTTTGTGCCTTCAAATTACTAATAAGATGTAGCTTCGTGTTGCCCTTTTCTCCGTACACCATTAAGGGTTTTCCTTTTTCTCGTATAATGCGAATTGCATTTTTGTATCAAACGATCTCTGCTTTCACTTCTTTCAACCAGTCCATACCGATTATCACATCAAAACTCCCTAACTCTACTGGTATCAAATCAATCTTAAATGTTTCGCTAACCAGTTTAATTTCTCGATTCCGACATATATTATCTGCTGAAATTAATTTACCATTTGCTAATTCGAGTAAAAATTTACTATCCAAAGGCGTCAATGGACAACTTAATTTAGCACAAAAATCTCTACTCATATAGCTTCTATCCGCACCCGAATCAAATAAAACGTAAGAAGATTTATTGTCAATAAGAAACGTACCCGTAACAAGCTCCGGGTCTTCCTGTGTCTCTGCCGCATTAATATTGAAAACTCTTCCACGGCCTTGTCTATTCGTGTTCTCCTGGTTCGGGCAATTTCTAATAATGTGGCCCGGTTTTCCACATTTATAACAAACTACATTGGCATAACTTGCTCCGACACTACTTGCTCCGCCATTACTCGTTCCGACACCATTTGTTCCTTTCGTTCTGTTAACCCCTGGTCCGTAGACCTCACACTTCGCCGCGCTATGACCATTTCTTTTACACTTGTTACAAAATTTGGTGCAGAACCCCGAGTGATACTTTTCACACCTTTGGCATAGCTGCTTCTGAGTGTTGTTGTTGTTGTTGCGGTTATTATTGTTGTTGGGATGATTGTTGTAGCTGTTGTTGTTGTTGTTGTTGTTGTTGTTGTTGGGCCGTTTGTTGTAGTTGCGATTGATGTTGCGATTGTTGGGATAATTGTTGCGATTATTGTTGTAATTGCTGTTGTTGTTGTATTGGTGATTCTTATCACCGTTTTCCTCCCACTTTCTTTTGACTTGCTTCACATTGGCCTCTTCAGCAGTCTGTTCTTTAATTCTTTCTTCAATCTGGTTCACTAGTTTGTGAGCCATTCTACATGCCTGTTGTATAGAGACGGGCTCGTGTGAACTTATATCTTCTTGGATTCTTTCCGGTAATCCTTTCACAAACGCGTCGATCTTCTCTTCCTCATCTTCGAATGCTCCCGGACACAAGAGGCACAATTCTGTGAATCGTCTTTCGTACGTGGTAATATCAAATCCTTGGGTTCGTAACCCTTTAAGTTCTGTCTTTAGCTTATTGACCTCGGTTCTGGGACGGTACTTCTCGTTCATCAAGTGCTTGAATGCTGACCACGGTAATGCGTACGCATCGTCTTGTCCCACTTGCTCTAGATAGGTATTCCACCATGTTAACGCAGAACCTGTAAAGGTATGCATAGCGTACTTCACTTTGTCCTCTTCAGTACACTTACTTATGGCAAACACCGATTCGACCTTTTCGGTCCACCGTTTCAATCCGATCGGTCCTTCGGTTCCATCAAATTCCAAAGGTTTGCAGGCAGTGAATTCTTTGTAGGTGCATCCTACACGATTTCCTGTACTGCTAGATCCAAGGTTATTGTTGGTATGTAGCGCAGCCTGTACTGCGGCTATGTTTGAAGCTAGAAAAGTACGGAATTCCTCTTCATTCATATTCACGGTGTGTCGAGTAGTCGGTGCCATTTCCTTCAAATAGTCAAATGGAACAAGTTAATCATACAGAATATTAAGAGTAGTTAATAGTATTTCGTAGCATAATATGAACTCATTTATAAAAGCTTTTTCTTCATATTAGCGTTTTATAAGTTTAAATTCGGGTAGTACCTACCCGTTAAGTTCATAGTTAGTAGCTAATATACAATTCAACTACTACAATTCTATATGAAAAACTGATTATAATAATATTTCGCGTTCAAACTTTTACACAATATTTTACAAACTTACAATACCGCTTATTTTACATATAGCATGAAATATAGCACACAATAAATTTGATACAAGATGGTTGTGAAGATAATTCTAGCTAGTACACAAGTCGTTCAGCAAAGGCAATAAAGACACGTAATTCATACGTCCAGAAACAAGTCATGCATTCTGGTTTTACTAGGATTACTTCCCATCCTTGGTCTTGTGGAACATAACTGTTATGGCCATTGATAAGACAGCGTGTTGTAACGTCGTCAAAGGGACGAGGGTTACGTAATGTCCAACAGTCCCGTAACAATCTAAAAACCTCATTTCTTACCCCAATTACCGACTCCGTCACTTGTGGGAACGTTTTGTTTAATAGTTGTAGGCCGATGTTCTTGTTCTCACTTTGGTGAGAAGCGAACATTACTAATCCGTAAGCATAACATGCTTCTTTATGTTGCATGTTAGCCGCTTTTTCTAAATCACGAAGTCCAATATTCGGATATATTGAGTCAAAATAATTTCTTAACCCATTGCGTAAAATAGCATTTGGGTTCCCCGCAATATATGCGTCAAAGTAAACACATCGTAACTTATGGATTTCCCAATGTGATATCCCCCATCTTTCGAACGAAAGCCTTTTATAAACCAAGGCATTCTTGGAACGTTCTTCGAATGTCTTACAAACTGATCTCGCCTTAAATAGTTGTGCCGAAGAATTCTGACCGACTCTAGACAAGATTTCATCAATCATGTCTCCGGGTAGGTCTCTTAAAATATTGGGTTGTCTATCCATTTTGTGTTTTTATACTGTAAAATAGACAAGAGTTAGATTCATAAAAAAATACTTATTAATACAAGCAATTTTTACATATATCATAAAGCATAAGCACACTATATTACTTATATTACACCACACGAATACAACTATCTTATTCCGACTCGCTTATTTCTTCTTCTTCGGTTTTGGTTCGTTTTGCCAAGTTTCTAGGGATATATGATGTTCGCCTAATACGAGCCGTCGTTATCCACATTGGTTTAGAAAAACTTGGTGGTTTAGTGGTTCCCGGGTCATTGTTACAACTTAAGTACTTCGGGGGTTGACGATACATATAAAGTTCATCGGGGTTGGAATTAGATTTCTCTATTTTTATGCCCTTTCCCTTATTATTTTCTTTTGCCTTTTTAAATTCAGTTGGGGTAATTTCTATAACATCATCGGAATTCTCGTCGGAATCCGATTCATCGGAGAATTGGTAATCCTCCCAATATTTTGCTTCCTTGGCGGAAACACCATTGACCATAATTAACCTTGGTCGGTTGGTTGAGGATTTTCTTTTACTTAACCGTTTTATTATTTCCCCCACCGGTTCTATTTCTTCATCCGGTTCCGATTCTTCTTCCGGTTCCGATTCTTCTTCCGGTTCCGACTCTTCTTCCGGTTCCTCTTCGGGAACTTGTGAATCAGTCCACGAATCATTCCAATTTACATTTGACTCTTCATTATTATTAGGTGAGTCAATGGGACTTGTTCTAGAGGTAGACATCTATCACATAATATCAAACGCATTAAGAGATTAATATATCACATAATATTCACATGTTAAAAAATATATAGTTTCCAACAAAATTTGTTAAGCAATCATTTTTCAAGTAAACACGGTCGAAGTCAGACTCACTAATGCATCCTAACAAACTAGATAAGACGAACTAATGCAAAATTCTGGTTCTCTAAGACCAACGCTCGGATACCAACTGAAATGTCCCGTTCTTATTGATTAAAAACGTTCCATATTAATTGATTTCGTTGCGAGGTTTTGACCTCTATATGAGACATTTTTCAAAGACTGCATTCATTTTAAAACAAACCATAACCTTTATTTCATCAATAAAGGTTTAAAAAGCTTTACGTAGATTATCAAATAATGATAATCTAAAATATCCTGTTTACACACGACCATTACATAATGGTTTACAATACAAATATGTTACAACAAAATAAGTTTCTTGAATGCAATTTTTACACAATATCATACAAGCATGGACTCCAAATCTCGTCCTTATTTAAGTATGCAACAGCGGAAGCTCTTAATAATCACCTGAGAATAAACATGCTTAAAACGTCAACAAAAATGTTGGTGAGTTATAGGTTTAACCTATATATATCAAATCGTAACAATAGACCACAAGATTTCATATTTCAATACACATCCCATACATAGAGATAAAAATCATTCATATGGTGAACACCTGGTAACCGACATTAACAAGATGCATACATAAGAATATCCCCATCATTTCGGGACACCCTTCGGATATGATATAAATTTCGAAGTACTAAAGCATCCGGTACTTTGGATGGGGTTTGTTAGGCCCAATAGATCTATCTTTAGGATTCACGTCAATTAGGGTGTCTGTTCCCTAATTCTTAGATTACCAGACTTAATAAAAAAGGGGCATATTCGATTTCGATAATTCAACCATAGAATGTAGTTTCACGTACTTGTGTCTATTTTGTAAATCATTTATAAAACCTGCATGTATTCTCATTCCAAAAATATTAGATTTTAAAAGTGGGACTATAACTCACTTTCACAGATTTTTACTTCGTCGGGAAGTAAGACTTGGCCACTGGTTGATTCACGAACCTATAACAATATATACATATATATCAAAGTATGTTCAAAATATATTTACAACACTTTTAATATATTTTGATGTTTTAAGTTTATTAAGTCAGTTGTCCTCGTTAGTAACCTACAACTAGTTGTCCACAGTTAGATGTACAGAAATAAATCGATAAATATTATCTTGAATCAATCCACGACCCAGTGTATACGTATCTCAGTATTGATCACAACTCAAACTATATATATTTTGGAATCAACCTCAACCCTGTATAGCTAACTCCAACATTCACATATAGAGTGTCTATGGTTGTTCCGAAATATATATAGATGTGTCGACATGATAGGTCGAAACATTGTATACGTGTCTATGGTATCTCAAGATTACATAATATACAATACAAGTTGATTAAGTTATGGTTGGAATAGATTTGTTACCAATTTTCACGTAGCTAAAATGAGAAAAATTATCCAATCTTGTTTTACCCATAACTTCTTCATTTTAAATCCGTTTTGAGTGAATCAAATTGCTATGGTTTCATATTGAACTATATTTTATGAATCTAAACAGAAAAAGTATAGGTTTATAGTCGGAAAAATAAATTACAAGTCGTTTTTGTAAAGGTAGTCATTTCAGTCGAAAGAACGACGTCTAGATGACCATTTTAGAAAACATACTTCCACTTTGAGTTTAACCATAATTTTTGGATATAGTTTCATGTTCATAATAAAAATCATTTTCCCAGAATAACAACTTTTAAATCAAAGTTTATCATAGTTTTTAATTAACTAACCCAAAACAGCCCGCGGTGTTACTACGACGGCGTAAATCCGGTTTTACGGTGTTTTTCGTGTTTCCAGGTTTTAAATCATTAAGTTAGCATATCATATAGATATAGAACATGTGTTTAGTTGATTTTAAAAGTCAAGTTAGAAGGATTAACTTTTGTTTGCGAACAAGTTTAGAATTAACTAAACTATGTTCTAGTGATTACAAGTTTAAACCTTGGAATAAGATAGCTTTATATGTATGAATCGAATGATGTTATGAACATCATTACTACCTTAAGTTCCTTGGATAAACCTACTGGAAAATAGAAAAATGGATCTAGCTTCAACGGATCCTTGGATGGCTCGAAGTTCTTGAAGCAGAATCATGACACGAAAACAAGTTCAAGTAAGATCATCACTTGAAATAAGATTGTTATAGTTATAGAAATTGAACCAAAGTTTGAATATGATTATTACCTTGTATTATAATGATAACCTACTGTAAGAAACAAAGATTTCTTGAGGTTGGATGATCACCTTACAAGATTGGAAGTGAGCTAGCAAACTTGAAAGTATTCTTGATTTTATGTAACTAGAACTTGTAGAATATATGAAGAATACTTAGAACTTGAAGATAGAACTTGAGAGAGATCAATTAGATGAAGAAAATTGAATAATGAAAGTGTTTGTAGGTGTTTTTGGTCGTTGGTGTATGGATTAGATATAAAGGATATGTAATTTTTTTTTCATGTAAATAAGTCATGAATGATTACTCATATTTTTGTAATTTTATGAGATATTTCATGCTAGTTGCCAAATGATGGTTCCCACATGTGTTAGGTGACTCACATGGGCTGCTAAGAGCTGATAATTGGAGTGTATATACCAATAGTACATACATCCAAAAGCTGTGTATTATACGAGTACGAATACGGGTGCATACGAGTAGAATTGTTGATGAAACTGAACGAGGATGTAATTGTAAGCATTTTTGTTAAGTAGAAGTATTTTGATAAGTGTATTGAAGTCTTTCAAAAGTTTATAAATACATATTAAAGCACTACATGTATATACATTTTAACTGAGTCGTTAAGTCATCGTTAGTCGTTACATGTAACTGTTGTTTTGAAACCTTTAGGTTAACGATCTTGTTAATTGTTGTTAACCCAATGTTTATAATATCAAATGAGATTTTAAATTATTATATTATCATGATATTATCCTGTATGAATATCTCTTAATATGATATATATACATTAAATGTCTGTACAACGATAATCGTTACATATATGTCTCGTTTAAAAATCATTAAGTTAGTAGTCTTGTTTTTACATATGTAGTTCATTGTTAATATAATTAATGATATGTTTACTTATCATAGTATCATGTTAACTATATATATCCATATATATGTCATCATATAATTTTTACAAGTTTTAACGTTCGTGAATCACCTGTCAACTTGGGTGGTCAATTGTCTATATGAAACATATTTCAATTAATCAAGTCTTAACAAGTTTGATTGCTTAACATGTTGGAAACATTTAATCATGTAAATATCAATCTCAGTTAATATATATAAACATGGAAAAGGTCGGGTCACTACAGTCGATGCCATTTCCTTCAAAGATAGCCAAAAGAGTTAAGTTAATCATATAGAATATCAGGAGTAGTTAATAGTATTTCGTAGCATAATATGAACTTATTTATAAAAGCCTTTTCTTCATATTAACGTTTTATAATTATAATTCGGGTAGTACCTACCCGTTAAAGTTCATACTTAATAGCTAATATGAAATGTCCCGTTCTTATTGATTAAAAACGTTCCATATTAATTGATTTCGTTGCGAGGTTTTGACCTCTATATGAGACGTTTTTCAAAGACTGCATTCATTTTAAAACAAACCATAACCTTTATTTCATGAATAAAGGTTTAAAAAGCTTTACGTAGATTATCAAATAATGATAATCTAAAATATCATGTTTACACACGACCATTACATAATGGTTTACAATACAAATATGTTACAACAAAATAAGTTTCTTGAATGCAGTTTTTACACAATATCATACAAGCATGGACTCCAAATCTCGTCCTTATTTAAGTATGCGACAGCGGAAGCTCTTAATAATCACCTGAGAATAAACATGCTTAAAACATCAACAAAAATGTTGGTGAGTTATAGGTTTAACCTATATATATCATCAAATCATAATAATAGACCACAAGATTTTATATTTCAATACACATCCCATACATAGAGATAAAAATCATTCATATGGTGAACACCTGGTAACCGACATTAACAAGATGCATATATAAGAATATCCCCATCATTCCGAGACACCCTTCGGATATGATATAAATTTCGAAGTACTAAAGCATCCGGTACTTTGGATGGGGTTTGTTAGGCCCAATAGATCTATCTTTAGGATTCGCGTCAATTAGGGTGTCTGTTCCCTAATTCTTAGATTACCAGACTTAATAAAAAGGGGCATATTCGATTTTGATAATTCAACCATAGAATGTAGTTTCACGTACTTGTGTCTATTTTGTAAATCATTTATAAAACCTGCATGTATTCTCATCCCAAAAATATTAGATTTTAAAAGTGGGACTATAACTCACTTTCACAGATTTTTACTTCGTTGGGAAGTAATACTTGGCCACTGGTTGATTCACGAACCTATAACAATATATACATATATATCAAAGTATGTTCAAAATATATTTACAACACTTTTAATATATTTTGATGTTTTAAGTTTATTAAGTCAGCTGTCCTCGTTAGTAACCTACAACTAGTTATCCATAGTTAGATGTACAGAAATAAATCGATAAATATTATCTTGAATCAATCCACGACCCAGTGTATACGTATCTCAGTATTGATCACAACTCAAACTATATATATTTTGGAATCAACCTCAACCCTGTATAGCTAACTCCAACATTCACATATAGAGTGTCTATGGTTGTTCCGAAATATATATAGATGTGTCGACATGATAGGTCGAAACATTGTATACGTGTCTATGGTATCTCAAGATTACATAATATACAATACAAGTTGATTAAGTTATGGTTGGAATAGATTTGTTACCAATTTTCACGTAGCTAAAATGTGAAAAATTATCCAATCTTGTTTTACCCATAACTTCTTCATTTTAAATCCGTTTTGAGTGAATCAAATTGCTATGGTTTCATATTGAACTCTATTTTATGAATCTAAACCGAAAAAGTATAGGTTTATAGTCGGAAAAATAAGTTACAAGTCGTTTTTGTAAAGGTAGTCATTTCAGTTGAAAGAACGACGTCTAGATGACCATTTTAGAAAACATGCATCCACTTTGAGTTTAACCATAATTTTTGGATATAGTTTCATGTTAATAATAAAAATCATTTTCTCAGAATAACAACTTTTAAATCAAAGTTTATCATAGTTTTTAATTAACTAACCCAAAACAGCCCGCGGTGTTACTACGACGGCGTAAATCCGGTTTTACGGTGTTTTTCGTGTTTCCAGGTTTTAAATCATTAAGTTAGCATATCATATAGATATAGAACATGTGTTTAGTTGATTTTAAAAGTCAAGTTAGAAGGATTAACTTTTGTTTACGAACAAGTTTAGAATTAACTAAACTATGTTCTAGTGATTTCAAGTTTAAACCTTCGAATATGATAGCTTTATATATATGAATCGAATGATGTTATGAACATCATTACTACCTTAAGTTCCTTGGATAAACCTACTAGAAAAGATAAAAATGGATCTAGCTTCAACGGATCCTTGGATGGCTCGAAGTTCTTGAAGCAGAATCATGACACGAAAACAAGTTCAAGTAAGATCATCACTTGAAATAAGATTGTTATAGTTATAGAAATTGAACCAAAGTTTGAATATGATTATTACCTTGTATTAGAATGATAACCTACTGTAAGAAACAAAGATTTCTTGAGGTTGGATGATCACCTTACAAGATTGGAAGTGAGCTAGCAAACTTGAAAGTATTATTGATTTTATGTAACTAGAACTTGTAGAATTTATGAAGAACACTTAGAACTTGAAGATAGAACTTGAGAGAGATTAATTAGATGAAGAAAAATGAAGAATGAAAGTGTTTGTAGGTGTTTTTGGTCGTTGGTGTATGGATTAGATATAAGGGATATGTAATTTTGTTTTCATGTAAATAAGTCATGAATGATTACTCATATTTTTGTAATTTTATGAGATATTTCATGCTAGTTACCAAATGATGGTTCCCACATGTGTTAGGTGACTCACATGGGCTGCTAAGATCTGATCATTGGAGTGTATATACCAATAGTACATACATCTAAAAGCTGTGTATTGTACGAGTACGAATACGGGTGCATACGAGTAGAATTGTTGATGAAACTGGACGAGGATGTAATTGTAAGCATTTTTGTTAAGTAGAAGTATTTTGATAAGTGTATTGAAGTCTTTCAAAAGTGTATAAATACATATTAAAACACTACATGTATATACATTTTAACTGAGTCGTTAAGTCATCGTTAGTCGTTACATGTAAGTGTTGTTTTGAAACCTTTAGGTTAACGATCTTGTTAAATGTTGTTAACCCAATGTTTATAATATCAAATGAGATTTTAAATTATTATATTATCATGATATTATCATGTATGAATATCTCTTAATATGATATATATATATACATTAAATGTCTTTACAACGATAATCGTTACATATATGTCTCGTTTAAAAATCATTAAGTTAGTAGTCTTGTTTTTACATATGTATTTCATTGTTAATATACTTAATGATATGTTTACTTATCATAGTATCATGTTAACTATATATATATCCATATAGATGTCATCATATAGTTTTTACAAGTTTTAACGTTCGTGAATCACCGGTCAACTTGGGTGGTCAATTGTCTATATGAAACATATTTCAATTAATTAAGTCTTAACAAGTTTGATTGCTTAACATGTTGGAAACATTTAATCATGTAAATATCAATCTCAATTAATATATATAAACATGGAAAAGTTCGGGTCACTACAGTACCTACCCGTTAAATAAATTTCGTCCCGAAATTTTAAGCTGTTGAAGGTGTTGACGAATCTTCTGGAAATAGATGCGGGTATTTCTTCTTCATCTGATCTTCACACTCCCAGGTGAACTCGGGTCCTCTATGAGCATTCCATCGAACCTTAACAATTGGTATCTTATTTTGCTTAAGTCTTTTAACCTCACGATCCATTATTTCGACGGGTTCTTCGATGAATTGAAGTTTTTCGTTGATTTGAATTTCATCTAACGGAATAGTGAGATCTTCTTTAGCAAAACATTTCTTCAAATTCGAGACGTGGAAAGTGTTATGTACAGTCGCGAGTTGTTGAGGTAACTCAAGTCGGTAAGCTACTGGTCCGACACGATCAATAATCTTGAATGGTCCAATATACCTTGGATTTAATTTCCCTCGTTTACCAAATCGAACAACGCCTTTCCAAGGTGCAACTTTAAGCATGACCATCTCTCCAATTTCAAATTCTATATTTTTTCTTTTAATGTCAGCGTAGCTCTTTTGTCGACTTTGGGCGGTTTTCAACCGTTGTTGAATTTGGATGATCTTCTCGGTAGTTTCTTGTATAATCTCCGGACCCATAATCTGTCTATCCCCCACTTCACTCCAACAAATTGGAGACCTGCACTTTCTACCATAAAGTGCTTCAAACGGCGCCATCTCAATGCTTGAATGGTAGCTGTTGTTGTAGGAAAATTCTGCTAACGGTAGATGTCGATCCCAACTGTTTCCGAAATCAATAACACATGCTCGTAGCATGTCTTCAAGCGTTTGTATCGTCCTTACGCTCTGCCCATCAGTTTGTGGATGATAGGAAGTACTCATGTCTAGACGAGTTCCTAATGCTTGCTGTAATGTCTGCCAGAATCTTGAAATAAATCTGCCATCCCTATCAGAGATAATAGAGATTGGTATTCCATGTCTGGAGACGACTTCCTTCAAATACAGTCGTGCTAACTTCTCCATCTTGTCATCTTCTCTTATTGGCAGGAAGTGTGCTGATTTGGTGAGACGATCAACTATTACCCAAATAGTATCAAAACCACTTGCAGTCCTTGGCAATTTAGTGATGAAATCCATGGTAATGTTTTCCCATTTCCATTCCGGGATTTCGGGTTGTTGAAGTAGACCTGATGGTTTCTGATGCTCAGCTTTGACCTTAGAACACGTCAAACATTCTCCTACGTATTTAGCAACATCGGCTTTCATACCCGGCCACCAAAAATGTTTCTTGAGATCCTTGTACATCTTCCCCGTTCCAGGATGTATTGAGTATCTGGTTTTATGAGCTTCTCTAAGTACCATTTCTCTCATATCTCCAAATTTTGGTACCCAAATCCATTCAGCCCTATACCGGGTTCCGTCTTCCCGAATATTAAGATGCTTCTCCGATCCTTTGGGTATTTCATCCTTTAAATTTCCCTCTTTTAAAACTCCTTGTTGCGCCTCCTTTATTTGAGTAGTAAGGTTATTATGAATCATTATATTCATAGATTTTACTCGAATGGGTTCTCTGTCCTTCCTGCTCAAGGCATCGGCTACCACATTTGCCTTCCCCGGGTGGTAACGAATCTCAAAGTCGTAATCATTCAATAATTCAATCCACCTACGCTGCCTCATATTCAGTTGTTTCTGATTAAATATGTGTTGAAGACTTTTGTGGTCGGTATATATAATACTTTTGACCCCATATAAGTAGTGCCTCCAAGTCTTTAATGCAAAAACAACCGCGCCTAATTCCAAATCATGCGTCGTATAATTTTGTTCGTGAATCTTCAATTGTCTAGACGCATAAGCAATCACCTTCGTTCGTTGCATTAATACACAACCGAGACCTTGCTTTGATGCGTCACAATAAATCACAAAATCATCATTCCCTTCAGGCAATGACAATATAGGTGCCGTAGTTAGCTTTTTCTTCAATAACTGAAATGCTTTCTCTTGTTCATCATTCCATTCAAATTTCTTCCCTTTATGCGTTAATGCAGTCAAGGGTTTTGCTATTCTGGAAAAGTCTTGGATGAACCTTCTGTAGTAACCAGCTAGTCCTAAAAACTGGCGTATGTGTTTCGGAGTTTTCGGGGTTTCCCACTTTTCAACAGTTTCTATCTTTGCCGAATCCACCTTAATACCTTCTTTGTTCACTATGTGACCGAGGAATTGAACTTCTTCCAACCAAAATGCACACTTTGAAAACTTAGCGTACCATTCTTCCTTTCTCAATACTTCTAACACCTTTCTCAAATGTTCACCGTGTTCTTGGTCATTCTTTGAGTAAATAAGTATGTCATCAATGAAAACAATGACAAACTTGTCAAGGTATGGTCCACACACTCGGTTCATAAGGTCCATGAACACAGCTGGTGCATTAGTTAAACCAAACGGCATGACCATAAACTCGTAATGACCGTAACGTGTTCTGAAAGCAGTCTTTGGAATATCATCTTCTTTCACCCGCATTTGATGATACCCGGAACGTAAGTCAATCTTTGAATAAACAGACGAGCCTTGTAGTTGATCAAATAAGTCGTCGATTCTCAGTAGTGGGTAGCGGTTCTTGATGGTAAGTTTGTTCAACTCTCGGTAGTCGATACACAACCTGAATGTACCATCTTTCTTCTTGACAAACAAAACGGTAATGTGCTTGGTCGAATGAAACCATGCTCTAAAAGTTCTTGTAATTGGCTTTGCAGTTCTTTCATCTCACTGGGTGCGAGTCTGTAAGGAGCACGAGCTATTTGAAAGGACCCGTTCATATACATTATAAACGATTCACAATAGTTGATTACATTGCGAGGTATTTGACCTCTATATGATACATTTTACAAACATTGCATTCGTTTTTAAAAGACAAACTTTCTTTACATTGAAAATTGACAGGCATGCATACCATTTCATAATATCCACTATCCAACTATAAATTAATTTAATAATAATCTTTGATGAACTCAATGACTCGAATGCAACGTTCTTCGAAATATGCTATGAAGGACTCCAAGTAATATCTTTAAAATGAGCAAATGCACAGCGGAAGATTTCTTTAACACCTGAGAATAAACATGCTTTAAAGTGTCAACCAAAAGGTTGGTGAGTTCATTAGTTTATCATAATCATTTATTTCCATCATTTTAATAGACCACAAGAATTTCATTTCCAGTTCTCATAAATATACGTCCCATGCATAGAGACAAAAATAATCATTCATATGGTGAACACCTGGTAACCGACATTAACTAGATACATATAAGAATATCCCCTATCATTCCGGGATCCTCCTTCGGACTTGATATAAATTTCGAAGTACTAAAGCATCCGGTACTTTGGATGGGGTTTGTTAGGCCCAATAGATCTATCTTTAGGATTCGCGTCAATTAGGGTGTCTGTTCCCTAATTCTTAGATTACCAGACTTTAATAAAAAGGGGCATATTCGATTTCGATAATTCAACCATAGAATGTAGTTTCAATTACTTGTGTCTATTTCGTCAAACATTTATAAAAGCGCATGTATTCTCAGTCCCAAAAATATAAAGGGTAAAAAGGCAAATGAAACTCACCATACTGTATTTCGTAGTAAAAATACATATAACGTCATTGAACAAGTGCAAGGTTGGCCTCGGATTCACGAACCTAAATTAATTATATATAATTATGTGTTGGTCAATATTTGTCTAACAAATTAGGCCAAGTCATAGTGTACCACAATCCTAATGCTCGAGACTAATATGCAAAAGTCAACAAAAGTAAATTTGACTCAAAATAATTTCTAAAAATCTATACATGATTAATATATAGTTTAAATATCGTCGTTTTATATTTTTAAATATTTTTAAAAGATTTATTAGAGTAAATAATATAATTTATTTATTAATAAATAAAATTTTATATTAAATTTATATAATATAATATACTTTTATATATATTAAGTAATAAAATTTATAGGGTTCATTTAATATCAGAAAGATAATATGATAGGTATTATTAAAGTAAGTTATTACACGTAGTAAAATATGTTTGTATCACATATTTATTTGATAAAATAATATCTATAATGATAGTAAGTAAAAGTTGTATTATTTTGTAATAATAATTATTATTATAAAAATATCAATATTTATAATTACTAAGATGACATTATGATAAAACGATAATTCTAATTATGATAACTTTAATATTTACGATAATTTTTAATATTATCTTTAAAATAATAATTCTATTTAAAATAATAATAATAATGATATTTTATAGTAACAATGACATTTCTATTAAAATGATAATTTTTGTTAAAATGATAGTTTTAATACTAACGATATTTTTAATAATAATAGTAATGATAAAAATAATAAGAACGATAATTTTATCTAAATCAATATCTTATAATATTTTAATTTCATCATGATACTATTACTCATTATTTCCTAATCGTTTCGTTTAATAGCTTTTAATCGTCTTTTATATCGTGTTCATAATAATGATAATAATAGTAATCAAAATAATTTGGTGTTACAAATATTTGTTTTAATTACACTAATATTAATAATGATAGTTACTATAACATTTTTAACGATAATACTAATAATTATCTTAATGATAATATAGTAATAATAATAATAACAATGACAATATCCATTTTTAAATAATGATATATATTAATAATGATAATAATAATAATAATACTAATAATAATAATAATAATAATAATAATTGGATAATAATTATAATAATACTAATTATAACTTTAACGATAATAACGATAGTAATAATAAAAAAATAACAATTTTTAATGATAAATCCCTTTTATTGATAAAGATAATAATAATGATAATAATAAGATAATACTAGAACGACGATAAAAACGACGATAATAATAATCATTTTTAATAAAAATATCGAAAATTCAATTGATTATAACTTCTAATCCGTTCATCGAAACCATTCGATATCTAAAGGAAAAGTCCTTAATTTTTCGCTAGCTTTCCAAGGACATGCATATCTTATACCTTATCTCAACCGCAAATGTAACTAATTCAATATTCAACCTAACCTGTCTAAGGGCAATATCAAAAGTACAAGCATGCATAATCCTAAATACTCGAGCACTAGTCAGGGATACACTATTAGTATGTAAAAGTTAAATTATGAGTACTCACGTATCAATATTGAGATTCAGTATTGCAGGAAAGGTACGTAAACGCAACGGAGATGATAAACACTATATTGACCTCACGAGCATACCCATGAACCATACTCAATCACCTCCATAGCTATAACCCATAATTTCCTTAATCCTATCCCACTCGAAAAAAACAACTTCGAAATCACTCGGACAGCACTCCGTCGTAATATTTTATGTATACTAATAATATCTTGAGATAATACGGAGTAAATATGTATATGTAAATCGATTGAGAGAGTTTAGAGAAAAATATTTTCAAGTTTCTATGAAATAATGAAACGTATTGAATTCTATTTATAATAGATTTTTGAATTATTAAAGTGAATTATTAAAGTATGAATTATTAAAGTGAATTATTAAAGTTAAAGTAAAGTAAAAATAAAGTAAAGGTAAAGTTTAAGTATAGTAAAAGTATAAAACTATGTACGTATAATACGCGTATAAATATATATAATATTAATTTAAATAGTTATATATATTTAATAAAATAAAATATAAATATCATTATCTTTATCATTCTAGTTAAGTAATGAGTTGTCAGAAGTGGTTGTAGATATTTATAAAAGTTATATACGTTTTAATAATAAAGTTCTTTTTAAACTGAAAACGTTTTTGTACGTTTGAAACTAAATAGATCAATCGAGTCTTTATGAGATTCAATCTTCCACTATCCTATGTCTAGTTCTCAATAAATAACAATTTGTTCTTATTTATAAATCACTTTACCATTTTCCAAATATTGTTAAAATGGAAAGATTTCTCAAATCAACGTGGGCCTTTCAACAGAGACTTGTAATCATAATTCAATATATCTGATAATTCAATCATTTGATCTTATCTTCTAATTCCATTGATAAACATTTTGAAACAGATACAATCATGTAAAGTATTTAATCTAATATTTTGTTTACATTTCAAGTTATAATATATATACACATATACATATATAATCATGTTCGTTTAATGGTTCGTGAATCGTTGGAACTTGGTCGAGGTTGAATGAATGTATGAACATAGTTTAAAATTCTTGAAATTTAACTTAACAAATATTGCTTATCGTGTCGGAATCATATAAAGATTAAAGTTTAAATTTGGTTGGAAATTTCCGGGTTGTCACAGTACCTACCCGTTAAAGAAATTTCGTCCCGAAATTTGAGTGGAAAGGTCGTGAATGATAATAAGTATGTTTTCATGATGCATACGGGCTGAAAATTAGAGTTTTATCATCAGCGAATAATTTGGATAAACAATCCATTTATATGAAGAGTACGAATGAAGCTAACATAGAAGAGTGAAATGAGTAAGTGTAAATTCATCTTATCATTTGACGTAGATATGATTGATTCCCAGATTTAAAGGGATTTGAAGAAAATCTTCTTAATAAAATTTGACTCTCCGGTAATCAAGGGAATTAGGATCTGCTTTAAATGCGATCGTCCATTTTAATTATTCTGTCGGAGATTTTCTTATAAATTCACCTCCTTCGTTTCCTTACAACTCACACCTTCTGTTGATGCATTTTATGCAAGTCCTTAGACATCTACCCACGTCCATTGCAGGTACAACAGTTTACAGGCCACCATGATTGCTCGTTATTATCCTATCCGTGTTTGTATGTGGTTACAAGAACTGCAGGAACGAGATTTAGATGTTTGACTATGTTAGACTTAGTCAGACGTACGAGTGAAGCCTCACTAGTACGACTGACAGGCTCATACGCACGGTTGATGCTGAGCTAAGTCACAATTACAACCTAAATGAGAAGACACGAGTGAGTAATCACCCGTACGGCTGATGAAGCCAACTCGTACGTGTGATGAATGAATCGTATGGGTGAGTCAACATCAGGGGTATATAAAGTCTTATGTTCTTCATTTTAGGTTAAGCCTCTCATTTGTTACACACACTCAGATCTAGTGAGCTCCTCCGATTTTCTCTCAGTCCAAATCACCCAGGTGGTGAATAATAGCTCTAGGTATTGATCTAATCACACTTGATTTAGTTGTGGTTTGACTAAATTAATCAAAAAAAAAAAAACTTAACCTATTCACTAGAGGGTTTGATTCACTTATTCCGCCATTGTGTGAGTTAAATCTGTTGATTTCTAAGTTCCTAGTCATGTTTCATCACCTTCTATTCTTTCCCCCTCAACTCATATTTTAAAGTATTCATCAATATGCTCCATCCAGTTCTGATTCTCGATATACTTCTAACTTTCATATCGGTCATTCTTCTTTTTCATCTACCTCCGGAAGAATCTATTTACTTCTACTATACTCTTGGGTTTATAGTGTTTCTAGTTCTCCCGTGTCTTTATATTGCTATATGCATCGATATATATGGTTTATAATTTCTGGTTTGTCGTTGGGATTTATATGTTCCCTTATATTTCAAAGTCTCTGCTTCTATCTTCTATAATCATTATCATTCACAGTTAATGCTCTCTTTTATTTGCTGCAATTTATACCCCAATTTCTATTTCAGAGTTTTGTCCTTTCGTTTCTTCTTCTTGTGATTAAGCATCGCTTGTAATGGTCCAGAATTCACAGATATGAATTTCGGAATGAACATTGTTAATGTTCTAGGAAGGAAATTGTGATGGCACGATCTTGACTTGTCAAATTACTAGAATACCTTGGAAAAGGCCGAATCATCAAGAAATATTTTCTTGATATTTTAGAGGTTAAATAGAATACAAGAGTCGTATAACATGGCACATGATGATGTTATGATCTGTGAATCATCACGTTCCATTTAGAAACTCAGCATGACTTACTGTAATATAATCACATTGATCAAGTGTCATTATATTATACTAATTCATGCTTCAGTTCCCAACATTACTTCAAAATATTCCTATTTTAAACTTGAATGTTTCAGAATTTTGAAACTAAAATAGTTTCTTTTATGATGTAATACAAATAGCGCGAAGAGGTAAATGATTTCAAATAATAAAAATTAAGAAAATATCTTCAGAAATATGGAGAATATTTATAATGAAGGATATGATGATATTTTAGAATTTCTAATATCAGAGGATGATGAAGAATATTGTCCGCAGGGGTTTAGAGTCAGGAGCAAGGTATTCGTTAATGACTTTAGCAGGTACTGAATCATTTGGATCCTTTGAAGTCAGGTTCAGTCTTTGTAATTTGTCCACAGCCTACTTCCTACTTTGCTGAATCCATTTTCCAGTTCCAAAACTTCTCTTTTTCTGCGCTTTGCCAACACACTTCATCATTATCATCCAGCTTTTACCGTTTAAAGTCGTTTATAGTTTTTGCTGCTTCATCAGCATTTTTTTTTTTCATTTTCGGAGAACCAATTCGTAGTTCGGAGTGTTTTTCAGAAACTTCACATTCAAATTAAGTCCAGAAGATAGACGTTATATATACACATATAACTGTTGGCGTAGACATCCTGCGAGATTTCAAAATACTGATTGCTAATTCCCAATGATTCGTATGGCAATTCTTATTACAAGATGCGAATGAGTAAATGATGGGGTTTCAATGAATAATTATAATGACTTTTTGGAGAGGCTAAAGTCAAAGGGTAATGAAGTTGTTGGTACATCTGCTAATAATGTGGTGGAATGTAAAAGGTTTCCCGGTAACGAAGGTGTATATCTCAAGGTTATAATAAGGTTAGTCTGACTGAAAAGTTGAAGTTGACTTGCTGGAGCTGTGACAAAACAGGCTACTTTGAATAGGAGTCGCAAAGTTATTTTTACTATTAAATGCCAAAGAATCTGACGCGGATACGTTGTTTAAACTTTTACTTTGATTTCAAGAGTTTTTCGGGTACATAACTGTGGGTAACATGTGGTTGGATCATCATCTCGATTACTCATCATTCGAAGTGTCTTCAGAAATTTTTGAAGGGTTTGAACACAAATTGTAATCGTTAACATACATTTGATGTTCTAACACAGTTTTGAAGTCAAAATATAGCTTGTGAAAGATGTAAGGATCTAAGAGTGATGATTTTGGTCATATCTCAAGTTGAATTTTGTGATTTCAAAATCATAATATGTAATTAAATTTTGAATGAGTATGGTTGTTTTGATTTCTATAAAAGAATGTATATTGTTGTGAAAGTAGGGAGTATAATGGATGATTTGCTGAATCAGATTCGAAGAATGTAACATATTAATTGTGAATTTATATATCTCTCGGGTATTACCTGTAAAGACCCGTCCTTATCCATCTGGACAAAGTCTTCAACATTTGGTTCCATTGCGACGATCGACTCCAAGTAATGCCTTTAGTATGAGCTAATGCACAGCGGAAGACTTAATTCGTACCTGAGAATAAACATGCTTTAAAATGTCAACATAAAGTTGGTGAGATATATAGGTTTGATGCTAGCAGCGTTATAACTATTGATCACAAGATTTCATATGTAAACATTTTAATAAAAATATTCTAAGTGGTTGAGCACTTGGTAACCATACTTAACATTTAATCACGTCGCATATTCCCTTTATTATGAAATCTTACTACACTGTACCAAGTGTAGTCACGAAACGAAGTACTGTGCAACCGTTGAATACTGGTCGTCCAGTCCGGTTGGGGTTGTCAGGCCCGATAGATCTATCAACAGGATTCGCGTTTACAATACCGCTGTAAATAATAGTTACCAAGCTACAGGGAAGTATGCCAGTGGTACAACTCAACGTAGAATATATTTTTGATCACTTGTGTCCATAACGTAAATCATTTATAAAAACTGCGCATGTATTCTCAGCCCAAAAATATTTAAAGTTTAAAAAGGGACTATATACTCACCTAATGTATTTTGTAGTAAAAATACATATAACATCATTGATCAAGTATAGGGTGGGCCTTGGATTCATGAACCTATATCATTTTTATATATATATTAAAATATATAATCGTAGTGATCAAGTTCATATATATACTTTGTTATATATTTAGATTAATATCTATATAAAATTTAATTAATACTTATAATATATTTTATTACTTATCTGATATGTAGATTAATTAACGTTATATCAACATAAGTGATATTATATTAGTCAAACACAATATTAAATAATACTTTTGTAATAATTATATTTTTGTACAAATTTCTTTTGTTTGTGATTTAATAGTGTCTAAGATAATAAAAATAATAATAGTTATGATACTAATATTAGTAAGGATGGTAATAATAATATCTTTAATAAAATAATAATTATGATAAAAAAAAATGATGATTTTTATTGAAATACTATTTTTGACAGTAAAGATAATCTTCATAATAATAATAATAATAATACTAGTAATATTATTAATAAATATACTAATTTTTAATAAATTGATAGATTTAAAAATAATAATACTTTTAATAACAACAATAATAATATTCATATAAATGATGATAAAGATAGTAATACTAAATAAAAAAAAAAAAATATGAGACTACCTCACAATATAAGCTCCAAAAAGAATATGCACCCGCCCAGGCTCGAACTCCCAACCTCTCGAACACCCGACAGTACACTGAACCAACTGGGCTGTTGCCTGATTTCTGTTTTAAACCCTATTTAATTGTTAATAATCTCTTTTAACCTTCGTTCCTATTTCACTTTCTTCTTCAATTAGAACTGGACCCAATTCATATCATAATTACGACATACAAAACAGAATTGAGGCTTGAAGTTTAATCACCAACGCCTTGTTTTGTTTCTCTTACTCAACGATAAGAATTAATAAAAAAAATGAAGTAATTTCAGCAGCCGCTGAATGAAAAAAAATATGAAGAACATAAGATCGACTTTCATTATAGGGATGTTTTGAGACCTTGAATTCTTCATAAAATATTTTCTAAATCGCCATTAAAATGCTCTGGAACTAACAATTTTACTGGAAACAATGTATAACTCATGAATTCGAAAGTAGAACCACCGTTTGACGTTTAAAACTCTTAACTTTAATCTGATAATTAGAATTCAATAACAGGATTTGGGAGCTGTGACTTTGCAATTAGTTTAAGTAAACAATTTCAAACAACCAAGCATTTATAGATTTTGAAGATTCAGTCAAATGCGAATTTTGGATATAAAGGTGTAGAGCAGAGATGAAAGGAAATATGTTCTTCGTATTTCTGTTTTTGTTTCTTTTTTTTTTTTAATTGCAACAAAATATGAGCTGTGAAAAAAACGTGGTACATGAATAATTTAAATAGAAGCATGAATAAGTCTCTAGGTCGACTTGTAACAGAAAGAGAATCAGACAGCAATCCATCTTGAGCAGTTGTGAAAGTGATTTCATCAGATAAGATAAAACTGGAATCATTGTTTAATATAAATCGTACAAATCATAGATTTTTGTTATCCAGTAATTTGTTTCCTTGTGAAATTCAATTCATATGTAAAATTAAGATACTGATATATATATTTTTTTTTTTTTAAAAATAAAGATAAATATACAAATAATAATATTAATAGAAATGTTAATAATAATCAAATTAATAATAATAAGAATAATGATAATAATAACTATATTTTAACTTGTAACTACATATATTATTATTACAATTTATTCATTATGCCATATTTATTATATGTTATATATTAACTTATATTGAATATTTAATACTTATAAATTTTATGTACATCACAATATATATATAATCCTAACTATGAATGGTATTCATATATCTATATTTGTTTATATGCGAATCTGATTATATCTATATATCACAAATCTAATCATATCTGTATATGTATTTATATATATATATATATGTATATAGTTATATATAAATTAAATCTAGTTAATACTAAGAAAATAATAAAAATAAAATTTTAATGAATTTGATAATGTTAATATTAATGATAATCATAATAATAATAATATAATTAATACATATCCACTTTTATTTATATTTATATTTATATATATTTATTTATTTTCAACAATTGTTCGTGAATCGTCAGGCATGGTCAAAAGGGTAATTGATTATCCAAATATAAATTCAGACTTTCTAAACTCAACATTAGGGTTTTTGCTTATCGTGTCAGAAACATATAGAGATTAGAGTTTAAATTTGGTCGGAAATTTCCGGGTCGTTACAGTACCCACCCGTTAAAGAAATTTCGTCCCCGAAATTTGGTAGAGGTTGTCATAAATAACAATAGGAATGTTTTCATGACGAATATGAGGTAATAATAGAGTTTTATTATTATTGGAAGATATGGATAAAACGATTCGATCATGTGAAACGTACGAGCGAAGCTATCACAAAATAATGAAATGAGTGGATATGGAATTGTTTTAACCGATGACATGACTAAAATGATTTCCAGAATTTAAGGAATTTAAAGAAAATCTTATGTAATAAGATTTGGTTCTTCGACGATTTAGGAAACAGGATCTCCTTTGATTTAATGTGGCAAATCTGTTGTGATTTCTTTGTCGGATATTTTACTTATAAAACTACCCCCTTCGTTCCCTTATTTCCATATCCCACATCTTCTACTCTTTCTCCTATTTGCTGCGATTTATACTCTAGTTTCTATTTTGGAGCTTCATTCTTTCATTTCCTCTTCCCGTCCTCAAGCCAAGCGAGCAATGGTTCAGAATTCGTAGGTATAAGATTTGGAATGAACATGGTTAATGTCCTCAGAAAGGAATGGTAATGGCATGATTTTGATTTGTCAAATTACCAGAATATCTAGGAAAATAGAACTATCAAGATGATTTGTTCTTAATATGTTTCGGAATTGAATAGAATGTAAGAGCGTATAACATGGCACATGATGACGGTACTGTGAGTCATCACATTCCATTAGGAACTTAACATGACTTACTGTAATATAATGAAGTTGATCAAGTTTCATTATATTATACTAATTCATGCATCAATTCCTAACACTACTTCAAAACATTCATATTTTAAACTCGAAGGTTTTAGAATTTAGAAACTAACACGGTTTCTTTTATGTTATAAAGCAGATGTTATGGAGTGATAAAGGATTTCGGATAAGGATAGTTGTGAAAATATCTCCAGAAATATGGAGGATATTTATAATGGAAAATATGGAGAAGTCTTATAATACTTAAGATAAGATGATGATGATGAATATCATCTGGAAAGGTTTAGAATAAGGAGTAGGGTTCTTACTAACGGTTTCAGCAAGCACTGAATCATTTAGATTCTTTGTAGTCAAACTTATTCTGTGTGATTTGTTCACGGTTTTCCTCATACTTTGCTCAACCCGGTTTCTGGTTCCAAACCTTCTCTTTTTCTGTGCTTCACCATCAAACTTTTGACTGTTAAGGTCGTTTACGGTTTTTGCTGCTTCATCAGCATTTCAAGAACTACTTCACAGTTCAGGGTGTTTTTCAGAAACTTCACATTCGAAGTATGTAATTCTTAGGAATAGACGTTATAGATATAACTGGAGAAGTTCTGCGAGGTTTTCAAAATACTGATTGCGGATTCTGCCGATAGGATGACAAGCTGATGGTACATCTGCTGATGATGTCGTGGAATATAAGAGGTTCTCTGGTAACGACGGCAAAAGGACAACGTATTTGTATCGAGGTGATAATAAGACTAGTTTTACTAAGAAGTTAAAGTGGAGCTGTGACAAAAGTAGCTTCTTGAAAAGGGATCGTATGGTTGTTTTTGCTAATGAATGATAAGGAATTCGACGTGGATAAGTTTTAACTATATCTTCGGTTTCGAAAGTTTTTCAAGTGCATAACCGTATGCATGAATCTTTTCTTCCAGAGATAAGGTGCGGTTGATTCATTCTATCGATCGAAATGTTTTCAAGAATTATGAAAGTTTTGAACTCGAATTGTAATTGTCGAGGTATAAATGAGGTTTAGAATGAGATCAAGTGGCAAACTTGAAGAATTGTTTAGTTTCATATGTTATAATCAATATTTTAATTTATTTTAATTGTCCAAAGTTAGCAGTTCGTCCAATAGTTCAATGATTCATATATAATTTAATATATAATATTCGAATTAAATAATACGTATCGTGACCCGTGTACCGGTCTCGGTGTCGATCACAACTCAAAGTACATATATATTTTGGAATCAACTCCGACCCTGTATAGCCAACTCCCACCTTCACATATAGAGTGTCTACGGTTGTTCCGAAATATATATATAGATGGGTCGATATGATAAATCGAAACCTTGCATACGTGTCCCATTATTTATAGTGCATAAAAGTAAATAACAGAAATTAAATGACGATAAATAAAATTGCGAGAATGTAAATTGCGATAAATTAAATGTTAACCAGTTAGCTGGGAATAGTTAGCCGGAACAGTTAGCGTGAAATCCTATCACAATTCCAATTAATTAATTCGTTTGTTTCTAACACTTTTTATTTTTGTCCAATGTTTTCTTCGTTATGCCACTTGTTGGATTCTGATAGGTCAAAATCCAAATATGAAATTTGAATAGAAATGGTTATTCTGTGGTGAACGGATACGGATATCGGTAGTAGGATAGTAAATGATCGTTGAATCAGATTCGAAGAATGTGCAGTGTAACTTATTAATGTGAATTCTAAATATTCCTCGGGTACTACCCACCCGTTAAAATATTTTCATCATTAACAGTTTGTACAAAAGAATTTTTAATTACAATCTTTATGAAAATATACTTGCATATATATTTTCATCGGATGTAATCATGGATTTAATGAGTCAAAAACTCATCTGATTTACCGTTAATACTAGATTACATGATCTCTAAAACATTAAAGATTACATAATTATCATGTCGAACGAAGATAAATGAGATAGAACGATAAGTAAAGCGAAGATAATCGATATAGATTGATATGTAAAACGAAGATCATACTCGAAGTACAGATAGTGATATTGAGGTGTGTGATGTTGATATCCGAGGTACAAATTGTGATGTTGAGTTTTACGACGCGGTTGTGGTTGAGGGTGATATGGGTACTGTCGGTGTTGATGATGGTGGTACGGATTATGCTGCTGGTGCTGCTGCTGGTGTTTGTAACCTTCGCACCATATTCTCCAAAGCCGTCACGCGAACGCGAAGTTCGTTAACTTCTGCTAGTACACCGGGATGATTGGTGGTTGAAGTGAGCGAATGAACAAGATCTGAAATATGGGATAGTATATAATCGTGACGAGATACTCTAGAAATGAGAGAGAAAATGGTTTCTCGAACAGGTTCGCCGGTAAGTGCTTCAGGTTCATCGCCAAGAGGGCAATTTGGTGGATGAAAGGGATCACCCTCTTCATGTCTCCAGTGACTTAGCATATTACGAACCCACCCCCAATTTATCCAGAATAGATGATGGGAGATTGGTTGATCCATTCCGGTGATGCTGCCTTCGGAGCTTGAATGAAAATCCATATCGGCATAGCTGTCATAATCTGAGGAATTCAAACTAGATGCGGAATCCATCTTGTATAATCGGAAAAATGAATTTTTTTGTATGAAATAGATTATAGAAGTTAGATTTGATATTCTTCTATACATACTTTACATATGTATATATATATAATACCAAAATCCCGTAAATTACGGAGAATCTTTGAAAGGATGTCAACTAAAGTCCAAAGTAACAGATATGCTAAGATATGAATTTTGTCTATACACTATCGATGCACTAAATGCAGTAAGACGTGTCTAGACTTATGAATGATAAGCAGGCAATTCCCTAAGGATAATAAGCAAATAATTTACGACTAGAAATGATAAGCAAAACTTTTTGACAGGTAGACATGGTCAAAGTCCAGACTCACTATTGTATCCTAACAACTACTAGTTAGACACACTAATGCAAGGCCTGGTTCACTAAGACCAACGCTCTGATACCACCTGTAAAGACCCGTCCTTATCCATCTGGACAAAGTCTTCAACATTTGGTTCCATTGCGACGATCGACTCCAAGTAATGCCTTTAGTATGAGCTAATGCACAGCGGAAGACTTAATTCGTACCTGAGAATAAACATGCTTTAAAATGTCAACATAAAGTTGGTGAGATATATAGGTTTGATGCTAGCAGCGTTATAACTATTGATCACAAGATTTCATATGTAAACATTTTAATAAAAATATTCTAAGTGGTTGAGCACTTGGTAACCATACTTAACATTTAATCACGTCGCATATTCCCTTTATTATGAAATCTTACTACACTGTACCAAGTGTAGTCACGAAACGAAGTACTGTGCAACCGTTGAATACTGGTCGTCCAGTCCGGTTGGGGTTGTCAGGCCCGATAGATCTATCAACAGGATTCGCGTTTACAATACCGCTGTAAATAATAGTTACCAAGCTACAGGGAAGTATGCCAGTGGTACAACTCAACGTAGAATATATTTTTGATCACTTGTGTCCATAACGTAAATCATTTATAAAAACTGCGCATGTATTCTCAGCCCAAAAATATTTAAAGTTTAAAAAGGGACTATATACTCACCTAATGTATTTTGTAGTAAAAATACATATAACATCATTGATCAAGTATAGGGTGGGCCTTGGATTCATGAACCTATATCATTTTTATATATATATTAAAATATATAATCGTAGTGATCAAGTTCATATATATACTTTGTTATATATTTAGATTAATATCTATATAAAATTTAATTAATACTTATAATATATTTTATTACTTATCTGATATGTAGATTAATTAACGTTATATCAACATAAGTGATATTATATTAGTCAAACACAATATTAAATAATACTTTTGTAATAATTATATTTTTGTACAAATTTCTTTTGTTTGTGATTTAATAGTGTCTAAGATAATAAAAATAATAATAGTTATGATACTAATATTAGTAAGGATGGTAATAATAATATCTTTAATAAAATAATAATTATGATAAAAAAAAATGATGATTTTTATTGAAATACTATTTTTGACAGTAAAGATAATCTTCATAATAATAATAATAATAATACTAGTAATATTATTAATAAATATACTAATTTTTAATAAATTGATAGATTTAAAAATAATAATACTTTTAATAACAACAATAATAATATTCATATAAATGATGATAAAGATAGTAATACTAAATAAAAAAAAAAAAATATGAGACTACCTCACAATATAAGCTCCAAAAAGAATATGCACCCGCCCAGGCTCGAACTCCCAACCTCTCGAACACCCGACAGTACACTGAACCAACTGGGCTGTTGCCTGATTTCTGTTTTAAACCCTATTTAATTGTTAATAATCTCTTTTAACCTTCGTTCCTATTTCACTTTCTTCTTCAATTAGAACTGGACCCAATTCATATCATAATTACGACATACAAAACAGAATTGAGGCTTGAAGTTTAATCACCAACGCCTTGTTTTGTTTCTCTTACTCAACGATAAGAATTAATAAAAAAAAATGAAGTAATTTCAGCAGCCGCTGAATGAAAAAAAATATGAAGAACATAAGATCGACTTTCATTATAGGGATGTTTTGAGACCTTGAATTCTTCATAAAATATTTTCTAAATCGCCATTAAAATGCTCTGGAACTAACAATTTTACTGGAAACAATGTATAACTCATGAATTCGAAAGTAGAACCACCGTTTGACGTTTAAAACTCTTAACTTTAATCTGATAATTAGAATTCAATAACAGGATTTGGGAGCTGTGACTTTGCAATTAGTTTAAGTAAACAATTTCAAACAACCAAGCATTTATAGATTTTGAAGATTCAGTCAAATGCGAATTTTGGATATAAAGGTGTAGAGCAGAGATGAAAGGAAATATGTTCTTCGTATTTCTGTTTTTGTTTCTTTTTTTTTTTTAATTGCAACAAAATATGAGCTGTGAAAAAAACGTGGTACATGAATAATTTAAATAGAAGCATGAATAAGTCTCTAGGTCGACTTGTAACAGAAAGAGAATCAGACAGCAATCCATCTTGAGCAGTTGTGAAAGTGATTTCATCAGATAAGATAAAACTGGAATCATTGTTTAATATAAATCGTACAAATCATAGATTTTTGTTATCCAGTAATTTGTTTCCTTGTGAAATTCAATTCATATGTAAAATTAAGATACTGATATATATATTTTTTTTTTTTTAAAAATAAAGATAAATATACAAATAATAATATTAATAGAAATGTTAATAATAATCAAATTAATAATAATAAGAATAATGATAATAATAACTATATTTTAACTTGTAACTACATATATTATTATTACAATTTATTCATTATGCCATATTTATTATATGTTATATATTAACTTATATTGAATATTTAATACTTATAAATTTTATGTACATCACAATATATATATAATCCTAACTATGAATGGTATTCATATATCTATATTTGTTTATATGCGAATCTGATTATATCTATATATCACAAATCTAATCATATCTGTATATGTATTTATATATATATATATGTATATAGTTATATATAAATTAAATCTAGTTAATACTAAGAAAATAATAAAAATAAAATTTTAATGAATTTGATAATGTTAATATTAATGATAATCATAATAATAATAATATAATTAATACATATCCACTTTTATTTATATTTATATTTATATATATTTATTTATTTTCAACAATTGTTCGTGAATCGTCAGGCATGGTCAAAAGGGTAATTGATTATCCAAATATAAATTCAGACTTTCTAAACTCAACATTAGGGTTTTTGCTTATCGTGTCAGAAACATATAGAGATTAGAGTTTAAATTTGGTCGGAAATTTCCGGGTCGTTACATTACCTACCCGTTAAAAAAAATTTCACAATTAATATTTTGTACAAAATAATTTTATTACAGTCTTTATGAAAATATATATATGTATATTTTCTTCAGATGTAACATAGATTTAATGAGTTAATGTTAAATTAAACTCATTAGATTTACGGTTGAAACTAGAATTGAATAATCCCTAAAGGCTTTAAAAAGTACATAACTTTTACGCAGTATTTCTTTAATGACATTGAAATTATGAATCAATACTTCGTTATTCGTTGATGTATGATGTTCGGTTCGTGGAATTCTTGTGAATTTCGCAAAGTACGAATGATGTTATCTGAAAAGTTTCGGGTACATCGATGATGAAAGTGTAAAATCAAATATATACTTGATTTATTATGAATTGGAATTTGTTGAATTGCGACAGAGATTCTAGTTAACGCTGGTTAAGTTGCGGCCGAAGGACGTACATTATTGCATATTTGTAATATGAATTAACCGAGTAGTTAAGATTCACACACAATAGCTTAGCACGGAAAGATTTATTTCAATATATATATATATATATATATATATATATATATATATATATATATATATATATATATATATACATACATAATATACATATAATTTCTTCAGAGGGAATGAGTTAATTCTTCATAACTCGTGGCTAGCTTTGCTTGCTTCCCCTTCTATGGGACAGTAGACAGGCTAGCTACAGGTGAGAAGCGATCTATGGTTGCACCAAACGAGAGTGGAGGTTACGGCTTGCTTTCTTCGGTGATCCAATACCACTGCCGGAACAGAAGAAAGACCTAGCTATGCCCATATCTAAGAGACCTGTAGCTTCTCCTTCTTTCAGTACTAGCAATGCTCCTTTTAGACGCAATCGTAAGGAACTGATGCGTACTCATCAACCGAAAGCCCTTCAAGTTCCTCCCAGATACATGGCTTACATACCCGGCTCAACATTCTTGGAAAACAATCGAATCGAGGGTCCGGAGGAGATTTGGCCATTCAATCTTGTGAACTAATCGAGACCGAAATTGGAGAAAGAGATACGAACGGAAAGGAATAACCAATCGATGAAAGAACATGAAACCATTCTGTTTCAATAGAGGTACGAGAAAGGGTTGGGGGCAATGAAGTAGGTGAAGTGGTTGGATTTTGCGAGCTGTTCCCACCACTGCTGGATGTGATTCCAAGAGCCGAACGAGAATGAATACCACACAGAAAAGTCAAGACCAGGCTCCCTAATAGAATGTTTAACCGAACCATTCCGGATCGACCGAATTGGTACGGAAGTTGTAACATGGGAAAACCACAGAAAACACGACTTATTTGAATAACTCGGTGACCTACCAATTGTAGAAGTAGGATTTTTGGCAAGCAATAAGCACTTAAATAATACAAATCAAGTGTACCATCTTCTTTCTCCTTTCGAGGAAAAGGTGCGGAAGGAAAAGGAAACAACGGAGGGATCCGAATCGGACCTAAATGGGAATGACATGAAAAGTCTTTTTCAAAACCTAGCATTAAGGGTGTTACGACGATATATGAGAGGAATGGAGAAAAACTCGTGATTGGTGTGGAGGGGAAGGTCTGTTTATAATATAGTTCAAGAAAGAGTCGTCTCATTTCCTTACTTCTTCGTTCTTTCTAATTCATTCACTTCAAGACTGGTTTTGAACGCCGCGTAACATCATCTTCAACCAACCTCCATCGTACCGGTGCGACCACTAAAGAATTGCTTATACACTAAACAGCTGCTTATATACGCTTACTAAAAGACTGACTTTTATTCATATTCAATTCATTAGGCCAGCGTGAAACTAAGAAAGATAGATGTGCCTAAGGCGTAAGCAAACTGTGCACGCTAAGAGAAGAGGAGAGATGTTCGCAATGACTACCACAAGAAAGCCGCCCCCTATCTCTAAAAGGGCCCGTCACTTCGTTCGTACCTTCTTGGCTTAGGCTTGCAACTTCACTTACTTTATGGCCTTGCAGCCTTTTTTCTAGCAGAAGCTAAGCGCTTGAAAAGCGCGCTAAGAAAGGTTGCTTCTGTCGGCCTTTATGTGCAACAGTCCACCAGTAGCGGAAGATAGGGTTACCGTACATACAAGAGTCTTCCAGTTCTTACGGAAGCTCTTTCTTACCAGTCAAGTAGTACAACAGCTATATCTTATCTTATAGCCCGGCGCGGTGGGTCGCCTTTTTAATTCAGTAGATAGAAGAAAGTATTAGATAAGGAGTAGGTGAGTGAGTTCTCGCTGACCTGAGCGATTTCGATCACCTAGCAGGCCTTTTATTTGGTAGGTAACATCGCCAAAGCGTATCATCAGATTTGACTACGAAGGAAGGAACTAGGTAGAAGATCGGTCTGCAAGAAAGGCCTACTTATCCATGGGTTCATTGACAAAACCGCCATAGGAACGGAGACCTTTCAATAGAGCGGAGGCGAACTGATCAACGAGAAAGAGGCCCTACTCACTACAAAGGAATACACCACAAGATCGAACTGCACTCATGCCTCTCCCGCATCAAGTTGACCGCCAGACTGGAGCTTCGTAACATGTTGACGAAGACTTCCGAACTGAGGGTTCGGTCAGTACAAGAGACTACTTTGTCTCCTCGGAAGAAGAATAGCCCCGCTCTCTAGCCGACTGATCCCGTTGATCAAACTGGGAGGGAACGTGTCACATTAGAGGTGAACGATCAGAGGTGTCCTCTAATCACTACGATGAGCTGGTCCCTCTTTTAGTAGACTCAGCTATGAATATTCATGAAAAAATGAATGCCAGGCTCTTTCTTTCACAGCTAACCCCATTTTCTTAATGCCGAGACTTTCTCTTTCGTCGAGCCCCGAGCTTGTGGTCCTCCTTTGAGTTTGGGTTCAATTGGATGAATCTGTCAAGTCAAGGTCAACGTACGTAGCAGCAAGGATGGTGCATCGCCTATTTCTCGTTCTCGCTCGAGAGCCAAAACGAACACGCCTGCTACCTACTGTACTGGACCTTCGACCAGGCATTCTACCTTTGTCGAATCGGAACCAATACCACTGCATTGCGCTCGAACAGTTGAGCGGCCGCCGGCCCTTCCGTGCACAGATATAGATTCATTCTTCGTGCCTGGTCCAGCCTCACAACCCTTCGTGGGTTGGTAAGAAGTCAGTCTTGTTTGGTAAGACGGAATTTTACAAAGAGAAGAGAGTGCTCGCCCCGGCCAACAAAGACCGTAATTACATAGATAACTGCTCCTCCCCTTCTTTAAGGCTTTAAGGCGAACCGTATGGCGAAATAAAGACGACCTTGCCTTCTCGTAGATGGTGTCAGTGAGAGCCATTTTAGTACCCCCCCCCCCCCCTTGACCTTTTTTTGTAGATAGAATGTTCAATGAGTGGAAACAAGCAACCTTACTAAGCTAAGAAAGGTGCTTGTTGAGTAAGGCCGGCTTTCTTCCAATGCTTGAGCGCTTCTTTCTCATATCGATCATTCAATATCCTTGACTTTTCAATAAGGGGCGCGTTAGCTAGGCCGTTTTATTGCAGGAGTGCTAGCGCAAGCCCTTACGTTTTCTTCGCTTGCTCTGCAGTACGAGCCTCATACAAAGCCGCACCCCTTTAATATGATGAAGAGGGGTATATATATATATATATATATATATATATATATATATATATATATATATATATATATATATATATATATATATATATATAATATACATATAATTTCTTCAGAGGGAATGAGTTAATTCTTCATAACTCGTTGATACAATATACATGTTATTGATTCGTAATGATGTCCACAGTGATTCTTGAACTGATGGAGTTTGTGATGTTATCGGTGTTGTTGATTCGGATGTTGACTGTACTGACGATGCTGGTAACGCTGACGGTACTGTTGATGTTGTTGGTAAAGCAAGTTTTGCTTGTTAATCACATACCATTTTTGTCAGGGTTTCTACTCTTCCTTCTATCATTTTGGTTCGCTTAACTGATTTATGGTTAGGGCTAGATTAGATAATCTCTAAGACTTTAGAGATTACATAATCACCGCGGAAATGTTTCTCCATTGAAGTTATGAATTAATACTTCGTCAGTTATTGTTGTTGGTACTCCTTGGTATCTATGGTGCGTATGACGTTGATGCTTGTGGGACAGATTGTGAAGTTGAGATTTACGACGCGGTTGTGGTTGAAGGTGGTAATGGTACTGTTGGTATTGATGATGGTGGTACTGGTTATGCTGCTGATGATGGTGGTACTGGTTATGCTGCTGATGCTGCTGCTGGTGTTTGTAATTTCTGCACCATATTCTCCAAAGCCACTACCCGAGCGCGAAGCTCGTTGACTTCTTCTATTTCACTGGGTGATTGTCGGTTCGGACGAGCAGATAAATAAAATCTAAAATTTGATGTAATATATAATCGTGACGAGATACTCTGGAAATGAGCGAGAAAATGGTGTTTTGGACAGGTTCGCCGGTAAGTGCTTCAGGTTCTTCGTCAAGAGGGCAATGTGGTGGATGGAAGGGATCACTTTCTTCTTGTCTTCGATGATTGAGGAGGCTACGAACCCATCTCAAATTCATCCAGAATAGGTGATGACTGATTGGTTGATCTATTCCAGTCACACTGCTTTCGGAGCTTGAATGGGATTCCATTTCGGAATCTGAGTGACTTGAACTGATGACGAATTCCATTTCGTACGATTGGATAAAGGATTTTTTTTTTTCGATATGAAATGATTTTGGCTAACGGATGGTATTCTAATTATATAGAGATCGAAAGATTTCGTAGATTACAGAGGACTTTGCGGGATATGTCAGGCAAAGTTTAAAGTAACAGATACGATAAGATATGATTTAGCAGATATGCTAAGATATGAATTTTTGTCTATACACTATTCATGCAATCAATGCAGCAAGACGTGTCTTAGACTAAAAATGATAAGCAGGTAATTTCCTGAGGATGATAAGTAGTTAATTTTCGACACAAAATGATAAGCAAAACTTTTGTCATGCAGACACGGTCGAAGTCCAGACTCACTAATGCATCCTATCGACTTATCAGTCAGACACACTAATGCAGACCTGGTTCGCTAAGACCACCGCTCTGATACCAACTGAAAGGACCCGTTCATATACATTATAAACGATTCACAATAGTTGATTACATTGCGAGGTATTTGACCTCTATATGATACATTTTACAAACATTGCATTCGTTTTTAAAAGACAAACTTTCTTTACATTGAAAATTGACAGGCATGCATACCATTTTATAATATCCACTATCCAACTATAAATTAATTTAATAATAATCTTTGATGAACTCAATGACTCGAATGCAACGTTCTTCGAAATATGCTATGAAAGACTCCAAGTAATATCTTTAAAATGAGCAAATGCACAGCGGAAGATTTCTTTAACACCTGAGAATAAACATGCTTTAAAGTGTCAACCAAAAGGTTGGTGAGTTCATTAGTTTATCATAATCATTTATTTTCATCATTTTAATAGACCACAAGAATTTCATTTCCAGTTCTCATAAATATACGTCCCATGCATAGAGACAAAAATAATCATTCATATGGTGAACACCTGGTAACCGACATTAACTAGATACATATAAGAATATCCCCTATCATTCCGGGATCCTCCTTCGGACATGATATAAATTTCGAAGTACTAAAGCATCCGGTACTTTGGATGGGGTTTGTTAGGCCCAATAGATCTATCTTTAGGATTCGCGTCAATTAGGGTGTCTGTTCCCTAATTCTTAGATTACCAGACTTTAATAAAAAGGGGCATATTCGATTTCGATAATTCAACCATAGAATGTAGTTTCAATTACTTGTGTCTATTTCGTCAAACATTTATAAAAGCGCATGTATTCTCAGTCCCAAAAATATAAAGGGTAAAAAGGCAAATGAAACTCACCATACTGTATTTCGTAGTAAAAATACATATAACGTCATTGAACAAGTGCAAGGTTGGCCTCGGATTCACGAACCTAAATTAATTATATATAATTATGTGTTGGTCAATATTTGTCTAACAAATTAGGCCAAGTCATAGTGTACCACAATCCTAATGCTCGAGACTAATATGCAAAAGTCAACAAAAGTAAATTTGACTCAAAATAATTTCCAAAAATCTATACATGATTAATATATAGTTTAAATATCGTCGTTTTATATTTTTAAATATTTTTAAAAGATTTATTAGAGTAAATAATATAATTTATTTATTAATAAATAAAATTTTATATTAAATTTATATAATATAATATACTTTTATATATATTAAGTAATAAAATTTATAGGGTTCATTTAATATCATAAAGATAATATGATAGGTATTATTAAAGTAAGTTATTACACGTAGTAAAATATGTTTGTATCACATATTTATTTGATAAAATAATATCTATAATGATAGTAAATAAAAGTTGTATTATTTTGTAATAATAATTATTATTATAAAAATATCAATATTTATAATTACTAAGATGACATTATGATAAAACGATAATTCTAATTATGATAAGTTTAATATTTACGATAATTTTTAATATTATCTTTAAAATAATAATTCTATTTAAAATAATAATAATAATGATATTTTATAGTAACAATGACATTTCTATTAAAATGATAATTTTTGTTAAAATGATAGTTTTAATACTAACGATATTTTTAATAATAATAGTAATGATAAAAATAATAAGAACGATAATTTTATCTAAATCAATATCTTATAATATTTTAATTTCATCATGATACTCTTACTCATTATTTCCTAATCGTTTCGTTTAATAGCTTTTAATCGTCTTTTATATCGTGTTCATAATAATGATAATAATAGTAATCAAAATAATTTGGTGTTACAAATATTTGTTTTAATTACACTAATATTAATAATGATAGTTACTATAACATTTTTAACGATAATACTAATAATTATCTTAATGATAATATAGTAATAATAATAATAACAATGACAATATCCATTTTTAAATAATGATATATATTAATAATGATAATAATAATAATAATAATACTAATAATAATAATAATAATAATAATTGGATAATAATTATAATAATACTAATTATAACTTTAACGATAATAACGATAGTAATAATAAAAAAAATAACAATTTTTAATGATAAATCCCTTTTATTGATAAAGATAATAATAAGATAAAACTAGAACGACGATAAAAACGACGATAATAATAATCATTTTTAATAAAAATATCGAAAATTCAATTGATTATAACTTCTAATCCGTTCATCGAAACCATTCGATATCTAAAGGAAAAGTCCTTAATTTTTCGCTAGCTTTCCAAGGACATGCATATCTTATACCTTATCTCAACCGCAAGTGTAACTAATTCAATATTCAACCTAACCTGTCTAAGGGCAATATCAAAAGTACAAGCATGCATAATCCTAAATACTCAAGCACTAGTCAGGGATACACTATTAGTATGTAAAAGTTAAATTATGAGTACTCACGTATCAATATTGAGATTCAATATTGCAGGAAAGGTACATAAACGCAACGGAGATGATAAACACTATATTGACCTCACGAGCATACCCATGAACCATACTCAATCACCTCCATAGCTATAACCCATAATTTCCTTAATCCTATCCCACTCGAAAAAAACAACTTCGAAATCACTCGGACAGCACTCCGTCGTAATATTTTATGTATACTAATAATATCTTGAGATAATACGGAGTAAATATGTATATGTAAATCGATTGAGAGAGTTTAGAGAAAAATATTTTCAAGTTTCTATGAAATAATGAAACCTATTGAATTTCTATTTATAATAGATTTTTGAATTATTAAAGTGAATTATTAAAGTATGAATTATTAAAGTGAATTATTAAAGTTAAAGTAAAGTAAAAATAAAGTAAAGGTAAAGTTTAAGTATAGTAAAAGTATAAAACTATGTACGTATAATACGCGTATAAATATATATAATATTAATTTAAATCGTTATATATATTTAATAAAATAAAATATAAATATCATTATCTTTATCATTCTAGTTAAGTAATGAGTTGTCAGAAGTGGTTCTAGATATTTATAAAAGTTATATACGTTTTAATAATAAAGTTCTTTTTAAACTGAAAACGTTTTTGTACGTTTGAAACTAAATAGATCAATCGAGTCTTTATGAGATTCAATCTTCCACTATCCTATGTCTAGTTCTCAATAAATGACAATTTGTTCTTATTTATAAATCACTTTACCATTTTCCAAATATTGTTAAAATGGAAAGATTTCTCAAATCAACGTGGGCCTTTCAACAGAGACTTGTAATCATAATTCAATATATCTGATAATTCAATCATTTGATCTTATCTTCTAATTCCAGTGATAAACATTTTGAAACAGATACAATCATGTAAAGTATTTAATCTAATATTTTGTTTACATTTCAAGTTATAATATATATACACATATACATATATAATCATGTTCGTTTAATGGTTCGTGAATCTTTGGAACTTGGTCGAGGTTGAATGAATGTATGAACATAGTTTAAAATTCTTGAAATTTAACTTAACAAATATTGCTTATCGTGTCGGAATCATATAAAGATTAAAGTTTAAATTTGGTTGGAAATTTCCGGGTTGTCACACTATTGGTGCAGCTCCTGGTACAAGATCTATTTGAAATTCAACGGATCGATGTGGGGGTAATCCCGGTAATTCTTTCGGAAATACATCGGGAAATTCTTTTGCAATGGGAACATCATTGATGCTCTTTTCTTCAGTTTGTACTTTCTCGACGTGTGCTAGAACAGCATAGCAACCTTTTCTTATTAGTTTTTGTGCCTTCAAATTACTAATAAGATGTAGCTTCGTGTTGCCCTTTTCTCCGTACACCATTAAGGGTTTTCCTTTTTCTCGTATAATGCGAATTGCATTTTTGTAACAAACGATCTCTGCTTTCACTTCTTTCAACCAGTCCATACCGATTATCACATCAAAACTCCCTAACTCTACTGGTATCAAATCAATCTTAAATGTTTCGCTAACCAGTTTAATTTCTCGATTCCGACATATATTATCTGCTGAAATTAATTTACCATTTGCTAATTCGAGTAAAAATTTACTATCCAAAGGCGTCAATGGACAACTTAATTTAGCACAAAAATCTCTACTCATATAGCTTCTATCCGCACCCGAATCAAATAAAATGTAAGCAGATTTATTGTCAATAGGAAACGTACCCGTAACAAGCTCCGGGTCTTCCTGTGCCTCTGCCGCATTAATATTGAAAACTCTTCCGCGGCCTTGTCCATTCGTGTTCTCCTGGTTCGGGCAATTTCTAATAATGTGGCCCGGTTTTCCACATTTATAACAAACTACATTGGCATAACTTGCTCCGCCATTACTCATTCCGACACCATTTGTTCCTTTCGTTCTATTAACCCCTGGTCCGTAGACCTCACACTTCACCGCGCTATGACCATTTCTTTTACACTTGTTGCAAAATTTGGTGCAGAACCCCGAGTGATACTTTTCACACCTTTGGCATAGCTGCTTCTGATTGTTGTTGTTGTTGCGGTTATTATTGTTGTTGGGATGATTGTTGTAGTTGCTGTTGCTGCTGCTGCTGTTGTTGTTGTTGTTGTTGTTGTTGTTGGGCCGTTTGTTGTAGTTGTGATTGATGTTGCGATTGTTGGGATAATTGTTGCGATTATTGTTGTAATTGCTGTTGTTGTTGTATTGGTGATTCTTATCACCGTTTTCCTCCCACTTTCTTTTGACTTGCTTCACATTGGCCTCTTCAGCAGTCTGTTCTTTAATTCTTTCTTCAATCTGGTTCACTAGTTTGTGAGCCAATCTACATGCCTGTTGTATGGAGGCGAGCTCGTGTGAACTTATATCTTCTTGGATTCTTTCCGGTAATCCTTTCACAAACGCGTCGATCTTCTCTTCCTCATCTTCGAATGCTCCCGGACACAATAGGCACAATTCTGTGAAGCGTCTTTCGTACGTGGTAATATCAAATCCTTGGGTTCGTAACCCTCTAAGTTCTGTCTTGAGCTTATTGACCTCGGTTCTGGGACGGTATTTCTCGTTCATCAAGTGCTTGAATGCTGACCACGGTAGTGCGTACGCATCGTCTTGTCCCACTTGCTCTAGATAGGTATTCCACCATGTTAACGCAGAACCTGTGAAGGTATGCATAGCGTACTTCAATTTGTCCTCTTCAGTACACTTACTTATGGCAAACACCAATTCGACCTTCTCAGTCCACCGTTTCAATCCGATCGGTCCTTCGGTTCCATCAAATTCCAAAGGTTAGCAGGCAGTGAATTCTTTGTAGGTGCATCCTACACGATTTCCTGTACTGCTAGATCCAAGGTTATTGTTGGTATGTAGCGCAGCCTGTACTGCGGCTATGTTTGAAGCTAGAAAAGTACGGAATTCCTCTTCATTCATATTCACGGTGTGTTGAGTAGTCGGTGTCATTTCCTTCAAAATAGTCAAATGGAACAAGTTAATCATACAGAATATTAAGAGCAGTTAATAGTATTTTCGTAGCATAATATGAACTCATTTATAAAAGCTTTTTCTTCATATTAGTGTTTTATAAGTTTAAATTCGGGTAGTACCTACCCGTTAAGTTCATAGTTAGTAGCTAATATACAATTCAACTACTACAATTCTATATGAAAAACTGATTATAATAAAATTTCGCGTTCAAACTTTTACACAATATTTTACAAACTTACAATACCGCTTATTTTACATATAGCATGAAATATAGCACACAATAAATTTGATACAAGATGCTTGTGAAGATAATTCTAGCTAGTACACAAGTCGTTCAGCAAAGGCAATAAAGACACGTAATTCATACGTCCAGAAACAAGTCATGCATTCTGGTTTTACTAGGATTACTTCCCATCCTTGGTTTTGTGGAACATAACCGTTATGGCCGTTGATAAGACAGCGTGTTGTAACGTCGTCAAAGGGACGAGGGTTACGTAAATTCTAACAGTCCCGTAACAATCTAAAAACCTCATTTCTTACCCCAATTACCGACTCCGTCACTTGTGGGAACGTTTTGTTTAATAGTTGTAGCCCGATGTTCTTGTTCTCACTTTGGTGAGAAGAGAACATTACTAATCCGTAAGCATAACATGCTTCTTTATGTTGCATGTTAGCCGCTTTTTCTAAATCACGAAGTCCAATATTCGGATATATTGAGTTAAAATAATTTCTTAACCCATTGCGTAAAATAGCATTTGGGTTCCCCGCAATATATGCGTCAAAGTAAACACATCGTAACTTATGGATTTCCCAATGTGATATCCCCCATCTTTCGAACGAAAGCCTTTTATAAACCAAGGCATTCTTGGAACGTTCTTCGAATGTCTTACAAACTGATCTCGCCTTAAATAGTTGTGCCGAAGAATTCTGACCGACTCTAGACAAGATCTCATCAATCATGTCTCTGGGTAGGTCTCTTAAAATATTGGGTTGTCTATCCATTTTGTGTTTTTATACTGTAAAATAGACAAGAGTTAGATTCATAAAAAAAATACTTATTAATACAAGCAATTTTTACATATATCATAAAGCATAAGCACACTATATTACATATATTACACCACACGAATACAACTATCTTATTCCGACTCGCTTGTTTCTTCTTCTTCGGTTTTGGTTCGTTTTGCCAAGTTTCTAGGGATATATGATGTTCCCCTAATACGAGCCGTCATTTTCCACATTGGTTTAGAAAAACCTGGTGGTTTAGAGGTTCCCGGGTCATTGTTACAACTTAAGGACTTCGGGGGTTGACGATACATATAAAGTTCATCGGGGTTGGAATTAGATTTCTCTATTTTTATGCCCTTTCCCTTATTATTTTCTTTTGCCTTTTTAAATTCAGTTGGGGTAATTTCTATAACATCATCGGAATTCTCGTCGGAATCCGATTCATCGGAGAATTGGTAATCCTCCCAATATTTTGCTTCCTTGGCGGAAACACCATTGACCATAATTAACCTTGGTTGGTTGGTTGAGGATTTTCTTTTACTTAACCGTTTTATTATTTCCCCCACCGGTTCTATTTCTTCATCCGGTTCCGATTCTTCTTCCGGTTCCGATTCTTCTTCCGGTTCTGACTCTTCTTCCGGTTCCTCTTCGGGAACTTGTGAATCAGTCCACGAATCATTCCAATTTACATTTGACTCTTCATTATTATTAGGTGAGTCAATGGGACTTGTTCTAGAGGTAGACATCTATCACATAATATCAAACGCGTTAAGAGATTAATATATCACATAATATTCACATGTTAAAAATATATAGTTTCCAACAAAATTTGTTAAGTAATCATTTTTCAAGTAAACACGGTCGAAGTCCAAACTCACTAATGCATCCTAACAAACTCGATAAGACACACTAATGCAAAATTCTGGTTCTCTAAGACCAACGCTCGGATACCAACTGAAATGTCCCGTTCTTATTGATTAAAAACGTTCCATATTAATTGATTTCGTTGCGAGATTTTGACCTCTACATGAGACGTTTTTCAAAGACTGCATTCATTTTAAAACAAACCATAACCTTTATTTCATCAATAAAGGTTTAAAAAGATTTACGTAGATTATCAAATAATGATAATCTAAAATATCCTGTTTACACACGACCATTACATAATGGTTTACAATACAAATATGTTACAACAAAATAAGTTTCTTGAATGCAGTTTTTACACAATATCATACAAGCATGGACTCCAAATCTCGTCCTTATTTAAGTATGCGACAGCGGAAGCTCTTAATAATCACCTGAGAATAAACATGCTTAAAACATCAACAAAAATGTTGGTGAGTTATAGGTTTAACCTATATATATCAAATCATAATAATAGACCACAAGATTTCATATTTCAATACACATCCCATACATAGAGATAAAAATCATTCATATGGTGAACACCTGGTAATCGACATTAACAAGATGCATATATAAGAATATCCCCATCATTCCGGGACACCCTTCGGATATGATATAAATTTCGAAGTACTAAAGCATCCGGTACTTTGGATGGGGTTTGTTAGGCCCAATAGATCTATCTTTAGGATTCGCGTCAATTAGGGTGTCTGTTCCCTAATTCTTAGATTACCAGACTTAATAAAAAGGGGCATATTCGATTTTGATAATTCAACCATAGAATGTAGTTTCACGTACTTGTGTCTATTTTGTAAATCATTTATAAAACCTGCATGTATTCTCATCCCAAAAATATTAGATTTTAAAAGTGGGACTATAACTCACTTTCACAGATTTTTACTTCGTCGGGAAGTAAGACTTGGCCACTGGTTGATTCACGAACCTATAACAATATATACATATATATCAAAGTATGTTCAAAATATATTTACAACACTTTTAATATATTTTGATGTTTTAAGTTTATTAAGTCAGCTGTCCTCGTTAGTAACCTACAACTAGTTGTCCATAGTTAGATGTACAGAAATAAATCGATAAAAATTATCTTGAATCAATCCACGACCCAGTGTATACGTATCTCAGTATTGATCACAACTCAAACTATATATATTTTGGAATCAACCTCAACCCTGTATAGCTAACTCCAACATTCACATATAGAGTGTCTATGGTTGTTCCGAAATATATATAGATGTGTCGACATGATAGGTTGAAACATTGTATACGTGTCTATGGTATCTCAAGATTACATAATATACAATACAAGTTGATTAAGTTATAGTTGGAATAGATTTGTTACCAATTTTCACGTAGCTAAAATGAGAAAAATTATCCAATCTTGTTTTACACATAACTTCTTCATTTTAAATCCGTTTTGAGTGAATCAAATTGCTATGGTTTCATATTGAACTCTATTTTATGAATCTAAACAGAAAAAGTATAGGTTTATATTCGGAAAAATAAGTTACAAGTCATTTTTGTAAAGGTAGTCATTTCAGTCGAAAGAACGACGTCTAGATGACCATTTTAGAAAACATACATCCACTTTGAGTTTAACCATAATTTTTGGATATATTTTCATGTTAATAATAAAAATCATTTTCTCAGAATAACAACTTTTAAATCAAAGTTTATCATAGTTTTTAATTAACTAACCCAAAACAGCCCGCGGTGTTACTACGACGGCGTAAATCCGGTTTTACGGTGTTTTTCGTGTTTCCAGATTTAAAATCATTAAGTTAGCATATCATATAGATATAGAACATGTGTTTAGTTGATTTTAAAAGTCAAGTTAGAAGGATTAACTTTTGTTTACGAACAAGTTTAGAATTAACTAAACTATGTTCTAGTGATTACAAGTTTAAACCTTCGAATAAGATCGCTTTATATATATGAATCGAATGATGTTATGAACATCATTACTACCTTAAGTTCCTTGGATAAACCTACTGGAAAAGAGAAAAATGGATCCAGCTTCAACGGATCCTCGGATGGCTCGAAGTTCTTGAAGCAGAATCATGACACGAAAACAAGTTCAAGTAAGATCATCACTTGAAATAAGATTGTTATAGTTATAGAAATTGAACCAAAGTTTGAATATTATTATTACCTTGTATTAGAATGATAACCTACTGTAAGAAACAAAGATTTCTTGAGGTTGGATGATCACCTTACAAGATTGGAAGTGAGCTAGCAAACTTGAAAGTATTCTTGATTTTATGTAACTAGAACTTGTAGAATTTATGAAGAACACTTAGAACTTGAAGATAGAACTTGAGAGAGATCAATTAGATGAAGAAAAATGAACATTGAAAATGTTTGTAGGTGTTTTTGGTCATTGTTGTATGGATTAGATATAAAGGATATGTAATTTTGTTTTCATGTAAATAAGTCATGAATGATTACTCATATTTTTGTAATTTTATGAGATATTTCATGCTAGTTGCCAAATGATGGTTCCCACATGTGTTAGGTGACTCACATGGGCTGCTAAGAGCTGATCATTGGAGTGTATATACCAATAGTACATACATCTAAAAGCTGTGTATTGTACGAGTACGAATACGGGTGCATACGAGTAGAATTGTTGATGAAACTGAACGAGGATGTAATTGTAAGAATTTTTGTTAAGTAGAAGTATTTTGATAAGTGTATTGAAGTCTTTCAAAAGTGTATAAATACATATTAAAACACTACATGTATATACATTTTAACTGAGTCGTTAAGTCATCGTTAGTCGTTACATGTAAGTGTTGTTTTGAAACCTTTAGGTTAACGATCTTGTTAAATGTTGTTAACCCAATGTTTATAATATCAAATGAGATTTTAAATTATTATATTATCATGATATTATCATGTATGAATATCTCTTAATATGATATATATACATTAAATGTCTTTACAACGATAATCGTTACATATATGTCTCGTTTAAAAATCATTAAGTTAGTAGTCTTGTTTTTACATATGTATTTCATTGTTAATATACTTAATGATATGTTTACTTATCATAGTATCATGTTAACTATATATATATCCATATAGATGTCATCATATAGTTTTTACAAGTTTTAACGTTCGTGAATCACCGGTCAACTTGGGTGGTCAATTGTCTATATGAAACATATTTCAATTAATCAAGTCTTAACAAGTTTGATTGCTTAACATGTTGGAAATATTTAATCATGTAAATATAAATCTCAATTAATATATATAAACATGGAAAAGTTCGGGTCACTACATAATATACGATTCAACTACTACAATTCTATCATGAAAAACTATGTACAATAATACTTCATATTTAAATCTTTGGTACAATATTTTACAATCGTACAATACTGCTATTTTACATACATCATGAAATATAGCACACGATAATTATAATACAAGGCAGCTGTTAAGACAATTCTAGTTAAACTCAAATCGTCCAATAAAAACACGTAATTCATAGGACCAAAAACAAATCATGCACTCTGGTTTAACCAATACTATTTCCCATCCCATGTCCAGTGGAAAATAACAGTTGTGGCCCTTGATCGTACAGCACGTTGCGATGTCGTCAAAAGGACGGGTTTTACATAATACCCAACATCGCTGTAACAAATCAAAAACCTTAGTCCTCAACTCAACCACTAAATCCGTTATTAGTGGAAATGTTCTATTAAGAAGTTCTAACCCGATGTTCTTTTTCTCAGTTTGATGAGAGGCGAACATAAGTAACCTATAAACGTAGCATGCTTCTTTAAGTTGCATGTTTGAAGCCTTCTCTAATGAACGAAGTCCTATATTGGGATATATGGAGTCAAAATAAGCCCTCAATCCATAGCGGAAAATTGCATTATGGTTCCCAGAATACATAGCCATAAAGAAAATATGGCCCAACTTAGGGTCTCCCCAATGTGAGATACACCACTTGTTGAAGGATAGCCTTTTATAAACTAAGGCATGCTCGGAGTGCCTTTTGAATGCTTTGCAAACCAACTTTATCATAAACAATTGAGCCGATAAATCTTGACCCACTCTAGACAAGATTTCAACAACCATTTCCGGTGGTAGGTCTTCTAAAATATTCAGTTGTCTATCCCTAACATCCATTTTGTATTTCGTTATAAACTGTAAAAGAGATGAAAATTATACTTAAGTCTGATAATGGAAATAACAAGACATTACAAGCAATTTTTTCATATAGCATAAAAGCACAAGCATGTTATCATACATATATTACAAGACATGGTAAAACTCATTACTACGAACTCTTCAATCAGACTCACTTGTTTCTTCCTCTTCTGATTTAGTTTGTTCCGCTAATTTCTTACCAATACCCATTCCGTCCCTAATACGAGCAGTCATTTTCACACCCTTTTCGGAAGGACCTAGTCTCTGAGATGTTCCAGGTCGATAATTAAAGTTTAAGTGATACAGGTGTTTACGATAAGAACGGTCAGGATTATTTCTGATAACTAATGGTCCATCGGACTTGGGATCGGGTTTCTCTATCTTAATAGATGGAGATTTCCCCTTTTTCTTTTTATTAAACTGGGCCGATGTAATTTCTATCACTTCATCGGAATCCTCATCGGGATTCTCTTCTGGTTCCTCAGGGAATTAGGAGTCTTCCCAGTATTTTTCTTCCTCAGCTGAGACACCGTTGACCATTTTTAACTTTGGTACATTGGTTAAAGATTTTGACTCAATATCTAAGTCGCTTGAATGACTACTGTACTCGGAGTCATTTGATAGCCTAGCGTGATTGGATGAAGTCATCTAACACATAATAGCAAGCATGTTAAGAGATTAATATATCACATAATATTTACATGTTAAGCATATATAGTTTCCAACAAAAATTGTTAAGCAATTGTTTTTAAAACAGACACGGTCGAAGTCCAGACTCACTAATGTAGTGACCCAAACTTTTCCACGTTTATATATATTAATTGAGATTGATATTTACATGATTAAATGTTTCCAACATGTTAAGCAATCAAACTTGTTAAGACTTGATTAATTGAAATATGTTTCATATAGACAATTGACCACCCAAGTTGACCGGTGATTCACTTACGTTAAAACTTGTAAAAACTATACGATGACATATATATGGATATATATATAGTTAACATGATACTATGATAAGTAAACATATCATTAAGTATATTAACAATGAACTACATATGTAAAAACAAGACTACTAACTTAATGATTTTTAAACGAGACATATATGTAACAATTATCGTTGTAAAGACATTTAATGTATATATATCATATTAAGAGATATTCAAACATGACAATATCATGATAATATAATAATTTAAAATCTCATTTGATATTATAAACATTGGGTTAACAACATTTAACAAGATCGTTAACCTAAAGGTTTCAAAACAACACTTACATGTAACGACTAACGATGACTTAACGACTCAGTTAAAATGTATATACATGTAGTGTTTTAATATGTATTTATACACTTTTGAAAGACTTCAATACACTTATCAAAATACTTCTACTTAACAAAAATGCTTACAATTACATCCTCGTTCAGTTTCATCAACAATTCTACTCGTATGCACCCGTATTCGTACTCGTACAATACACAGCTTTTAGATGTATGTACTATTGGTATATACACTCCAATGATCAGCTCTTAGCAGCCCATGTGAGTCACCTAACACATGTGGGAACCATCATTTGGAAACTAGCATGAAATATCTCATAAAATTACAAAAATATGAGTAATCATTCATGACTTATTTACATGAAAACAAAATTACATATCCTTTATATCTAATCCATACACCAACGACCAAAAACACCTACAAACACTTTCATTCTTCAATTTTATTCATCTAATTGATCTCTCTCAAGTTCTATCTTCAAGTTCTAAGTGTTCTTCATAAATTCCAAAAGTTCTAGTTTCATAAAATCAAGAATACTTTCAAGTTTGCTAGCTCACTTCCAATCTTGTAAGGTGATCATCCAACCTCAAGAAATCTTTGTTTCTTACAGTAGGTTATCATTCTAATACAAGGTAATAATCATATTCAAACTTTGGTTCAATTTCTATAACTATAACAATCTTATTTCAAGTGATGATCTTACTTGAACTTGTTTTCGTGTCATGATTCTGCTTCAAGAACTTCGAGCCATCCAAGAATCCGTTGAAGCTAGATCCATTTTTCTCTTTTCCAGTAGGTTTATCCAAGGAACTTAAGGTAGTAATGATGTTCATAACATCATTCGATTCATACATATAAAGCTATCTTATTCGAAGGTTTAAACTTGTAATCACTAGAACATAGTTTAGTTAATTCTAAACTTGTTCGCAAACAAAAGTTAATCCTTCTAACTTGACTTTTAAAATCAACTAAACACATGTTCTATATCTATATGATATGCTAACTTAATGATTTAAAACCTGGAAACACGAAAAACACCGTAAAACCGGACTTACGCCGTCGTAGTAACACCGCGGGCTGTTTTGGGTTAGTTAATTTAAAACTATGATAAACTTTGATTTAAAAGTTGTTATTCTGAGAAAATGATTTTTATTATGAACATGAAACTATATCCAAAAATTATGGTTAAACTCAAAGTGGAAGTATGTTTTCTAAAATGGTCATCTAGACGTCGTTCTTTCGACTGAAATGACTACCTTTACAAAAACGACTTGTAACTTATTTTTTCGACTATAAACCTATACTTTTTCTGTTTAGATTCATAAAATAGAGTTCAATATGAAACCATAGCAATTTGATTCACTCAAAACGGATTTAAAATGAAGAAGTTATGGGTAAAACAAGATTGGATAATTTTTTTCATTTTAGCTACGTGAAAATTGGTAACAAATCTATTCCAACCATAACTTAATCAACTTGTATTGTATATTATGTAATCTTGAGATACCATAGACACGTATACAATGTTTCGACCTATCATGTCGACACATCTATATATATTTCGGAACAACCATAGACACTCTATATGTGAATGTTGGAGTTAGCTATACAGGGTTGAGGTTGATTCCAAAATATATATAGTTTGAGTTGTGATCAATACTGAGATACGTATACACTGGGTCGTGGATTGATTCAAGATAATATTTATCGATTTATTTCTGTACATCTAACTGTGGACAACTAGTTATAGGTTACTAACGAGGACAGCTGACTTAATAAACTTAAAACATCAAAATATATTAAAAGTGTTGTAAATATATTTTGAACATACTTTGATATATATGTATATATTGTTATAGGTTCGTGAATCAACCAGTGGCCAAGTCTTACTTCCCGACGAAGTAAAAATCTGTGAAGGTGAGTTATAGTCCCACTTTTAAAATCTAATATTTTTGGGATGAGAATACATGCAGGTTTTATAAATGATTTGCAAAATAGACACAAGTACGTGAAACTACATTCTATGGTTGAATTATCGAAATCGAATATGCCCCTTTTTATTAAGTCTGGTAATCTAAGAATTAGGGAACTGACACCTTAATTGACGCGAATCCTAAAAATAGATCTATTGGGCCTAACAAACCCCATCCAAAGTACCGGATGCTTTAGTACTTCGAAATTTATATCATATCCGAAGGGTGTCCCGGAATGATGGGGATATTCTTATATATGCATCTTGTTAATGTCGGTTACCAGGTGTTCACCATATGAATGACTTTTATCTCTATGTATGGGATGTGTATTGAAATATGAAATCTTGTGGTCTATTATTATGATTTGATATATAGGTTAAACCTATAACTCACCAACATTTTTGTTGACATTTTAAGCATGTTTATTCTCAGGTGATTATTAAGAGCTTCTGCTGTCGCATACTTAAATAAGGACGAGATTTGGAGTCCATGCTTGTATGATATTGTGTAAAAACTGCATTCAAGAAACTTATTTTGTTGTAACATATTTGTATTGTAAACCATTATGTAATGGTCGTGTGTAAACAGGATATTTTAGATTATCATTATTTGATAATCTACGTAAAGCTTTTTAAACCTTTATTGATGAAATAAAGGTTATGGTTTGTTTTAAAATGAATGCAGTCTTTGAAAAACGTCTCATATAGAGGTCAAAACCTCGCAACGAAATCAATTAATATGGAACGTTTTTAATCAATAAGAACGGGACATTTCAGTTGGTATCCGAGCGTTGGTCTTAGAGAACCAGAATTTTGCATTAGTGTGTCTTATCGAGTTTGTTAGGATGCATTAGTGAGTCTGGACTTCGACCGTGTTTACTTGAAAAATGATTGCTTAACAAATTTTGTTGGAAACAATATATTTTTAACATGTGAATATTATGTGATATATTAATCTCTTAACGCGTTTGATATTATGTGATAGATGTCTACCTCTAGAACAAGTCCCATTGACTCACCTAATAATAATGAAGAGTCAAATGTAAATTAGAATGATTCGTGGACTGATTCACAAGTTCCCGAAGAGGAACCGGAAGAAGAGTCGGAACCGGAAGAAGAATCGGAACCGGAAGAAGAATCGGAACCGGATGAAGAAATAGAACCGGTGGGGGAAATAATAAAACGGTTAAGTAAAAGAAAATCCTCAACCAACCGACCAAGGTTAATTATGGTCAATGGTGTTTCCGCCAAGGAAGCAAAATATTGGGAGGATTACCAATTCTCCGATGAATCGGATTCCGACGAGAATTCCGATGATGTTATAGAAATTACCCCAATTGAATTTAAAAAGGCAAAAGAAAATAATAAGGGAAAGGGCATAAAAATAGAGAAATCTAATTCCAACCCCGATGAACTTTATATGTATCGTCAACCCCCGAAGTCCTTAAGTTGTAACAATGACCCGAGAACCTCTAAACCACCAGGTTTTTCTAAACCAATGTGGAAAACGACGGCTCGTATTAGGGGAACATCATATATCCCTAGAAACTTGGCAAAACGAACCAAAACCGAAGAAGAAGAAACAAGCGAGTCGGAATAAGATAGTTGTATTCGTGTGGTGTAATATATGTAATCTAGTGTGCTTATGCTTTATGATATATGTAAAAATTGCTTGTATTAATAAGTATTTTTTTTTATGAATCTAACTCTTGTCTATTTTACAGTATAAAAACACAAAATGGATAGACAACCCAATATTTTAAGAGACCTACCCGGAGACATGATTGATGAAATCTTGTCTAGAGTCGGTCAGAATTTTTCGGCACAACTATTTAAGGCGAGATCAGTTTGTAAGACATTCGAAGAACGTTCCAAGAATGCCTTGATTTATAAAAGGCTTTCGTTCGAAAGATGGGGGATATCACATTGGGAAATCCATAAGTTACGATGTGTTTACTTTGACGCATTTATTGCGGGGAACCCAAATGCTATTTTACGCAATGGGTTAAGAAATTATTTTGACTCAATATATCCGAATATTGGACTTCGTGATTTAGAAAAAGCGGCTAACATGTAACATAAAGAAGCATGTTATGCTTACGGATTAGTAATGTTCGCTTCTCACCAAAGTGAGAACAAGAACATCGGGCTACAACTATTAAACAAAACGTTCCCACAAGTGACAGAGTCGGTAATTGGGGTAAGAAATGAGGTTTTTAGATTGTTACGGGACTGTTGGAAATTACGTAACCCTCGTCCCTTTGACGACGTTACAACACGCTGTCTTATCAACGTCCATAACGGTTATGTTCCACAAGACCAAGGATGGGAAGTAATCCTAGTAAAACCAGAATGCATGACTTGTTTCTGGACGTATGAATTACGTGTCTTTATTACCTTTGCTGAACGACTTGTGTAGTAGCTAGAATTATCTTCACAACCATCTTGTATCAAATTTATTGTGTGCTATATTTCATGCTATATGTAAAATAAGCGGTATTGTAAGTTTGTAAAATATTGTGTAAAAGTTTGAACACGAAATATTATTATAATCAGTTTTTCATATAGAATTGTAGTAGTTGAATTGTATGTTAGCTACTAAGTATGAACTTAACGGGTAGGTACTACCCGAATTTAAACTTATAAAATACTAATATGAAGAAAAAGCTTTTATAAATGAGTTCATATTATGCTACGAAATACTATTAACTACTCTTAATATTCTGTATGATTAACTTGTTCCATTTGACTATTTTGAAGGAAATGGCACCGACTACTCGACACACCGTGAATATGAATGAAGAGGAATTCCGTACTTTTCTAGCTTCAAACATAGCCGCAGTACAGGCTGCGCTACATACCAATAATAACCTTGGATCTAGCAGTACAGGAAATCGTGTAGGATGCACCTACAAAGAATTCACTGCCTGCAAACCTTTGGAATTTGATGGAACCGAAGGACCGATCGGATTGAAACGGTGGACCGAGAAGGTCGAATCGGTGTTTGCCATAAGTAAGTGTACTGAAGAGGACAAAGTGAAGTACGCTACGCATACCTTCACAGGTTCTGCGTTAACATGGTGGAATACCTATCTAGAGCAAGTGGGACAAGACGATGCGTACGCACTACCGTGGTCAGCATTCAAGCACTTGATGAACGAGAAGTACCGTCCCAGAATTGAGGTCAATAAGCTCAAGACAGAACTTAGAGGGTTACGAACCCAAGGATTTGATATTACCACGTACGAAAGACGATTCACAGAATTGTGCCTATTGTGTCCGGGAGCATTCGAAGATGAGGAAGAGAAGATCGACGCGTTTGTGAAAGGATTACCGGAAAGAATCCAAGAAGATATAAGTTCACACGAGCCCGCCTCCATACAACAGGCATGTAGAATGGCTCACAAACTAGTGAACCAGATTGAAGAAAGAATTAAAGAACAGACTGCTGAAGAGGTCAATGTGAAGCAAGTCAAAAGAAAGTAGGAGGAAAACGGTGATAAGAATCACCAATACAACAACAACAGCAATTACAACAATAATCGCAACAATTATCCCAACAATCGCAACATCAATCGCAACTACAACAAACGGCCCAACAACAACAACAACAACAACAACAACAACAACAACAACAACAACAACAACAACAACAACAGCAACTACAACAATCATCCCAACAACAATAATAACCGCAACAACAACAACAACAATTAGAAGCAGCTATGCCAAAGGTGTGAAAAGTATCACTCGAGGTTCTGCACCAAATTTTGCAACAAGTGTAAAAGAAATGGTCATAGCGCGGCGAAGTGTGAGGTCTACGGACCAGGGGTTAATAGAACGAAAGGAACAAATGGTGTCGGAACGAGTAATGGCGGAGCAAGTAGTGTCGGAGCAAGTTATGCCAATGTAGTTTGTTATAAATGTGGAAAACCGGGCCACATTATTAGAAATTGCCCGAACCAGGAGAACACGAATGGACAAGGCCGCGGAAGAGTTTTCAATATTAATGCGGCAGAGGCACAGGAAGACCCAGAGCTTGTTACGGGTACGTTTCTTATTGACAATAAATCTGCTTACGTTTTATTTGATTCGGGTGCGGATAGAAGCTATATGAGTAGAGATTTTTGTGCTAAATTAAGTTGTCCATTGACGCCTTTGGATAGTAAATTTTTACTCGAATTAGCAAATGGTAAATTAATTTCAGCAGATAATATATGTCGGAATCGAGAAATTAAACTGGTTAGCGAAACATTTAAGATTGATTTGATACCAGTAGAGTTAGGGAGTTTTGATGTGATAATCGGTATGGACTGGTTGAAAGAAGTGAAAGCAGAGATCGTTTGTTACAAAAATGCAATTCGCATTATACGAGAAAAAGGAAAACCCTTAATGGTGTACGGAGAAAAGGGCAACACGAAGCTACATCTTATTAGTAATTTGAAGGCACAAAAACTAATAAGAAAAGGTTGCTATGCTGTTCTAGCACACGTCGAGAAAGTACAAACTGAAGAAAAGAGCATCAATGATGTTCCCATTGCAAAAGAATTTCCCGATGTATTTCCGAAAGAATTACCGGGATTACCCCCACATCGATCCGTTGAATTTCAAATAGATCTTGTACCAGGAGCTGCACCAATAGTGTAGTGACCCGAACTTTTCCATGTTTATATATATTAATTGAGATTGATATTTACATGATTAAATGTTTCCAACATGTTAAGCAATCAAATTTGTTAAGACTTGATTAATTGAAATATGTTTCATATAGACAATTGACCACCCAAGTTAACCGGTGATTCACGAACATTAAAACTTGTAAAAACTATATGATGACATATATATGGATATATATATAGTTAACATGATACTATGATAAGTAAACATATCATTAAGTATATTAACAATGAACTACATATGTAAAAACAAGACTACTAACTTAATGATTTTTAAACGAGACATATATGTAACGATTATCGTTGTAAAGACATTTAATGTATATATATCATATTAAGAGATATTCATACATGATAATATCATGATAATATAATAATTTAAAATCTCATTTGATATTATAAACATTGGGTTAACAACATTTAACAAGATCGTTAACCTAAAGGTTTCAAAACAACACTTACATGTAATGACTAACGATGACTTAACGACTCAGTTAAAATGTATATACATGTAGTGTTTTAATATGTATTTATACACTTTTGAAAGACTTCAATACACTTATCAAAATACTTCTACTTAACAAAAATGCTTACAATTACATCCTCATTCAGTTTCATCAACAATTCTACTCGTATGCACCCGTATTCGTACTCGTACAATACACAGCTTTTAGATGTATGTACTATTGGTATATACACTCCAATGATCAGCTATTAGCAGCCCATGTGAGTCACCTAACACATGTGGGAACCATCATTTGGCAACTAGCATGAAATATCTCATAAAATTACAAAAATATGAGTAATCATTCATGACTTATTTACATGAAAACAAAATTACATATCCTTTATATCTAATCCATACACCAACGACCAAAAACACCTACAAACACTTTCATTCTTCAATTTTCTTCATCTAATTGATCTCTCTCAAGTTCTATCTTCAAGTTCTAAGTGTTCTTCATATATTCTACAAGTTCTAGTTACATAAAATCAAGAATACTTTCAAGTTTGCTAGCTCACTTCCAATCTTGTAAGGTGATCATCCAACCTCAATAAATCTTTGTTTCTTACAGTAGGTTATCATTCTAATACAAGGTAATAATCATATTCAAACTTTGGTTCAATTTCTGTAACTATAACAGTCTTATTTCAAGTGATGATCTTACTTGAACTTGTTTTCGTGTCATGATTCTGCTTCAAGAACTTCGAGCCATCCAAGGATCCGTTGAAGCTAGATCCATTTTTCTATTTTCCAGTAGGTTTATCCAAGGAACTTAAGGTAGTAATGATGTTCATAACATCATTCGATTCATACATATAAAGCTATCTTATTCGAAGGTTTAAACTTGTAATCACTAGAACATAGTTTAGTTAATTCTAAACTTGTTCGCAAACAAAAGTTAATCCTTCTAACTTGACTTTTAAAATCAACTAAACACATGTTCTATATCTATATGATATGCTAACTTAATGATTTAAAACCTGGAGACACGAAAAACACCGTAAAACCGGATTTACGCCGTCGTAGTAACACCGCGGGCTGTTTTGGGTTAGTTAATTAAAAACTATGATAAACTTTGATTTAAAAGTTGTTATTCTGAGAAAATGATTTTTATTATGAACATGAAACTATATCCAAAAATTATAGTTAAACTCAAAGTGGAAGTATGTTTTCTAAAATGGTCATCTAGACGTCGTTCTTTCGACTTAAATGACTACCTTTACAAAAACGACTTGTAACTTATTTTTCCGACAATAAACCTATACTTTTTCTGTTTATATTCATAAAATAGAGTTCAATATGAAACCATAGCAATTTGATTCACTCAAAACGGATTTAAAATGAAGAAGTTATGGGTAAAACAAGATTGGATAAATTTTCTCATTTTAGCTACGTGAAAATTGGTAACAAATCTATTCCAACCATAACTTAATCATCTTGTATTGTATATTATGTAATCTTGAGATACCATAGACACGTATACAATGTTTCGACCTATCATGTCGACACATCTATATATATTTCGGAACAACCATAGACACTCTATATGTGAATGTTGGAGTTAGCTATACAGGGTTGAGGTTGATTCCAAAATATATATAGTTTGAGTTGTGATCAATACTGAGATACGTATACACTGGGTCGTGGATTGATTCAAGATAATATTTATCGATTTATTTCTTTACATCTAACTGTGGACAACTAGTTGTAGGTTACTAACGAGGACAGCTGACTTAATAAACTTAAAACATCAAAATATATTAAAAGTGTTGTAAATATATTTTGAACATACTTTGATATATATGTATATATTGTTATAGATTCGTGAATCAACCAGTGGCCAAGTCTTACTTCTCGACGAAGTAAAAATCTGTGAAAGTGAGTTATAGTCCCACTTTTAAAATCTAATATTTTTGGGATGAGAATACATGCAGGTTTTATAAATGATTTACAAAATAGACACAAGTACGTGAAACTACATTCTATGGTTGAATTATCGAAATCGAATATGCCCCTTTTTATTAAGTCTGGTAATCTAAGAATTAGGGAACAGACACCCTAATTGACGCGAATCCTAAAGATAGATCTATTGGGCCTAACAAACCCCATCCAAAGTACCGGATGCTTTAGTACTTCGAAATTTATATCATATCCGAAGGGTGTCCCGGAATGATGGGGATATTCTTATATATGCATCTTGTTAATGTCGGTTACCAGGTGTTCACCATATGAATGATTTTTATCTCTATGTATGGGATGTGTATTGAAATATGAAATCTTGTGGTCTATTTTTATGATTTGATATATATAGGTTAAACCTATAAGTCACCAACATTTTTGTTGACGTTTTAAGCATGTTTATTCTCAGGTGATTATTAAGAGCTTCTGCTGTCGCATACTTAAATAAGGACGAGATTTGGAGTCCATGCTTGTATGATATTGTGTAAAAACTGCATTCAAGAAACTTATTTTGTTGTAACATATTTGTATTGTAAACCATTATGTAATGGTCGTGTGTAAACAGGATATTTTAGATTATCATTATTTGATAATCTACGTACAGCTTTTTAAACCTTTATTGATGAAATAAAGGTTATGGTTTGTTTTAAAATGAATGCAGTCTTTGAAAAACGTCTCATATAGAGGTCAAAACCTCGCAACGAAATCAATTAATATGGAACGTTTTTAATCAATAAGAACGGGACATTTCAAATAGCTCGTGCTCCTTACAGACTCGCACCCAGTGAGATGAAAGAACTACAAAGCCAATTACAAGAACTTTTAGAGCGTGGTTTCATTCGACCAAGCACATCACCGTGGGGAGCTCCTGTTTTGTTTGTCAAGAAGAAAGATGGTACATTCAGGTTGTGTATCGACTACCGAGAGTTGAACAAACTTACCATCAAGAACCGCTACCCACTACCGAGAATCGATGACTTATTTGATCAACTACAAGGCTCGTCTATTTATTCAAAGATTGACTTACATTCCGGGTATCATCAAATGCGGGTGAAAGAAGATGATATTCCAAAGACTGCTTTCAGAACACGTTACGGTCATTACGAGTTTATGGTCATGCCGTTTGGTTTAACTAATGCACCAGCTGTGTTCATGGACCTTATGAACCGAGTGTGTGGACCATACCTTGACAAGTTTGTCATTGTTTTCATTGATGACATACTTATTTACTCAAAGAATGACCAAGAACACGGTGAACATTTGAGAAAGGTGTTAGAAGTATTGAGGAAGGAAGAATTGTACGCTAAGTTTTCAAAGTGTGCATTTTGGTTGGAAGAAGTTTAATTCCTTGGTCACATAGTGAACAAAGAAGGTATTAAGGTGGATCCGGCAAAGATAGAAACTGTTGAAAAGTGGGAAACCCCGAAAACTCCGAAACACATACGCCAGTTTTTAGGACTAGCTGGTTACTACAGAAGGTTCATCCAAGACTTTTCCAGAATAGCAAAACCCTTGATTGTATTAACGCATAAAGGGAAGAAATTTGAATGGAATGATGAACAAGAGAAAGCGTTTTAGTTATTGAAGAAAAAGCTAACTACGGCACCTATATTGTCATTGCCTGAAGGGAATGATGATTTTGTGATTTATTGTGACGCATCAAAGCAAGGTCTCGGTTGTGTATTAATGCAACAAACGAAGGTGATTGCTTATGCGTCTAGACAATTGAAGATTCACGAACAAAATTATACGACGCATGATTTGGAATTAGGTGCGGTTGTTTTTGCATTAAAGACTTGGAGGCACTACTTATATGGGGTCAAAAGTATTATATATACCAACCACAAAAGTCTTCAGCATATATTTAATCAGAAACAACTGAATATGAGGTAGCGTAGGTGGATTGAATTGTTGAATGATTACGACTTTGAGATTCATTACCACCCGGGGAAGGCAAATGTGGTAGCCGATGCCTTGAGCAGGAAGGACAGAGAACCCATTCGAGTAAAATCTATGAATATAATGATTCATAATAACCTTACTACTCAAATAAAGGAGGCGCAACAAGGAGTTTTAAAAGAGGGAAATTTAAAGGATGAAATACCCAAAGGATCGGAGAAGCATCTTAATATTCGGGAAGACGGAACCCGGTATAGGGCTGAAAGGATTTGGGTACCAAAATTTGGAGATATGAGAGAAATGGTACTTAGAGAAGCTCATAAAACCAGATACTCAATACATCCTGGAACGGGGAAGATGTACAAGGATCTCAAGAAATATTTTTGGTGGCCGGGTATGAAAGCCGATGTTGCTAAATACGTAGGAGAATGTTTGACGTGTTCTAAGGTCAAAGCTGAGCATCAGAAACCATCAGGTCTACTTTAATAACCCGAAATCCCGGAATAGAAATGGGAAAACATTACCATGGATTTCATCACTAAATTGCCAAGGACTGCAAGTGGTTATGATACTATTTGGGTAATAGTTGATCATCTCACCAAGTCAGCACACTTCCTGCCTATAACAGAAGATGACAAGATGGAGAAGTTAGCATGACTGTATTTGAAGGAAGTCGTCTCCAGACATGGAATACCAATCTCTATTATCTCTGATAGGGATGGCAGATTTATTTCAAGATTCTGGCAGACATTACAGCAAGCATTAGGAACTCGTCTAGACATGAGTACTGCCTATCATCCACAAACTGATGGGCAGAGCGAAAGGACGATACAAACGCTTGAAGACATGCTACGAGCATGTGTTATTGATTTCGAAAACAGTTGGGATCGACATCTACCGTTAGCAGAATTTTCCTACAACAACAGCTACCATTCAAGCATTGAGATGGCGCCGTTTGAAGCACTTTATGGTAGAAAGTGCAGGTCTCCATTTGTTGGAGTGAAGTGGGGGATAGACAGATTACGGGTCCAGAGATTATACAAGAAACTACCGAGAAGATCATCCAAATTCAACAACGGTTGAAAACCGCCCAGAGTCGACAAAAGAGCTACGCTGACATTAAAAGAAAAGATATAGAATTTGAAATTGGAGAGATGGTCATGCTTAAAGTTGCACCTTGGAAAGGCGTTGTTCGATTTGGTAAACGAGGAAAATTAAATCCAAGGTATATTGGACCATTCAAGATTATTGATCGTGTCGGACCAGTAGCTTACCGACTTGAGTTACCTCAACAACTCGCGGCTGTACATAACATTTTCCACGTCTCGAATTTGAAGAAATGTTTTGCTAAAGAAGATCTCACTATTCCATTAGATGAAATCCAAATCAACGAAAAACTTCAATTCATCGAAGAACCCGTCGAAATAATGGATCGTGAGGTTAAAAGACTTAAGCAAAACAAGATACCAATTGTTAAGGTTCGATGGAATGCTCGTAGAGGACCCGAGTTCACCTGGGAGCGTGAAGATCAGATGAAGAAGAAATACCCGCATCTATTTCCAGAAGATTCGTCAACACTTTCAACAGCTTAAAATTTCGGGACGAAATTTATTTAACGGGTAGGTACTGTAGTGACCCGAACTTTTCCACGTTTATATATATTAATTGAGATTGATATTTACATGATTAAATGTTTCCAACATGTTAAGCAATCAAACTTGTTAAGACTTGATTAATTGAAATATGTTTCATATAGACAATTGACCACCCAAGTTGACCGGTGATTCACGAACGTTAAAACTTGTAAAAACTATACGATGACATATATATGGATATATATATAGTTAACATGATACTATGATAAGTAAACATATCATTAAGTATATTAACAATGAACTACATATGTAAAAACAAGACTACTAACTTAATGATTTTTAAACGAGACATATATGTAACGATTATCGTTGTAAAGACATTTAATGTATATATATCATATTAAGAGATATTCATACATGATAATATCATGATAATATAATAATTTAAAATCTCATTTGATATTATAAACATTGGGTTAACAACATTTAACAAGATCGTTAACCTAAAGGTTTCAAAACAACACTTACATGTAACGACTAACGATGACTTAACGACTCAGTTAAAATGTATATACATGTAGTATTTTAATATGTATTTATACACTTTTGAAAGACTTCAATACACTTATCAAAATACTTCTACTTAACAAAAATGCTTACAATTACATCCTCGTTCAGTTTCATCAACAATTCTACTCGTATGCACCCGTATTCGTACTCGTACAATACACAGCTTTTAGATGTATGTACTATTGGTATATGCACTCCAATGATCAGCTCTTAGCAGCCCATGTGAGTCACCTAAAACATGTGGGAACCATCATTTGGAAACTAGCATGAAATATCTCATAAAATTACAAAAATATGAGTAATCATTCATGACTTATTTACATGAAAACAAAATTACATATCCTTTATATCTAATCCATACACCAACGACCAAAAACACCTACAAACACTTTCATTCTTCAATTTTATTCATCTAATTGATCTCTCTCAAGTTCTATCTTCAAGTTCTAAGTGTTCTTCATAAATTCCAAAAGTTCTAGTTTCATAAAATCAAGAATACTTTCAAGTTTGCTAGCTCACTTCCAATCTTGTAAGGTGATCATCCAACCTCAAGAAATCTTTGTTTCTTACAGTAGGTTATCATTCTAATACAAGGTAATAATCATATTCAAACTTTGGTTCAATTTCTATAACTATAATAATCTTATTTCAAGTGATGATCTTACTTGAACTTGTTTTCGTGTCATGATTCTGCTTCAAGAACTTCGAGCCATCCAAGGATCCGTTGAAGCTAGATCCATTTTTCTCTTTTCCAGTAGGTTTATCCAAGGAACTTAAGGTAGTAATGATGTTCATAACATCATTCGATTCATACATATAAAGCTATCTTATTCGAAGGTTTAAACTTGTAATCACTAGAACATAGTTTAGTTAATTCTAAACTTGTTCGCAAACAAAAGTTAATCCTTATAACTTGACTTTTAAAATCAACTAAACACATGTTCTATATCTATATGATATGCTAACTTAATGATTTAAAACCTGGAGACACGAAAAACACCGTAAAACCGGATTTACGCCGTCGTAGTAACACCGCGGGCTGTTTTGGGTTAGTTAATTAAAAACTATGATAAACTTTGATTTAAAAGTTGTTATTCTGAGAAAATGATTTTTATTATGAACATGAAACTATATCCAAAAATTATAGTTAAACTCAAAGTGGAAGTATGTTTTCTAAAATGGTCATCTAGACGTCGTTCTTTCGACTGAAATGACTACCTTTACAAAAATGACTTGTAACTTATTTTTCCGATTATAAACCTATACTTTTTCTGTTTAGATTCATAAAATAGAGTTCAATATGAAACCATAGCAATTTGATTCACTCAAAACGGATTTAAAATGAAGAAGTTATGGGTAAAACAAGATTGGATAATTTTTCTCATTTTAGCTACGTGAAAATTGGTAACAAATCTATTCCAACCATAACTTAATCAACTTGTATTGTATATTATGTAATCTTGAGATACCATAGACACGTATACAATGTTTTGACCTATCATGTCGACACATCTATATATATTTCGGAACAACCATAGACACTCTATATGTGAATGTTGGAGTTAGCTATACAGGGTTGAGGTTGATTCCAAAATATATATAGTTTGAGTTGTGATCAATACTGAGATACGTATACACTGGGTCGTGGATTGATTCAAGATAATATTTATCGATTTATTTCTGTACATCTAACTGTGGACAACTAGTTATAGGTTACTAACGAGGACAGCTGACTTAATAAACTTAAAACATCAAAATATATTAAAAGTGTTGTAAATATATTTTGAACATACTTTGATATATATGTATATATTGTTATAGGTTCGTGAATCAACCAGTGGCCAAGTCTTACTTCCCGACGAAGTAAAAATTTGTGAAGGTGAGTTATAGTCCCACTTTTAAAATCTAATATTTTTGAGATGAGAATACATGCAGGTTTTATAAATGATTTACAAAATAGACACAAGTACGTGAAACTACATTCTATGGTTGAATTATCGAAATCGAATATGCCCCTTTTTATTAAGTCTGGTAATCTAAGAATTAGGGAACAGACACCCTAATTGACGCGAATCCTAAAGATAGATCTATTGGGCCTAACAAACCCCATCCAAAGTACCGGATGCTTTAGTACTTCGAAATTTATATCATATCTGAAGGGTGTCCCGGAATGATGGGGATATTCTTATATATGCATCTTGTTAATGTCGGTTACCAGGTGTTCACCATATGAATGACTTTTATCTCTATGTATGGGATGTGTATTGAAATATGAAATCTTGTGGTCTATTATTATGATTTGATATATAGGTTAAACCTATAACTCACCAACATTTTTGTTGACGTTTTAAGCATGTTTATTCTCAGGTGATTATTAAGAGCTTCCGCTGTCGCATACTTAAATAAGGACGAGATTTGGAGTCCATGCTTGTATGATATTGTGTAAAAACTGCATTCAAGAAACTTATTTTGTTGTAACATATTTGTATTGTAAACCATTATGTAATGGTCGTGTGTAAACAGGATATTTTAGATTATCATTATTTGATAATCTACGTAAAGCTTTTAAACCTTTATTGATGAAATAAAGGTTATGGTTTGTTTTAAAATGAATGCAGTCTTTGAAAAACGTCTCATATAGAGGTCAAAACCTCGCAACGAAATCAATTAATATGGAACATTTTTAATCAATAAGAACGGGACATTTCAACTAATGCATCCTAACAAACTCGGTTAGACACACTAATGTAAATTTTTAGGTTCTCTAAGACCAACGCTCTGATACCAACTGAAATGCCCCGTTCAAATCGATTATAAACGTTTCATATTAATTGGTTTCATTGCGAGGTTTTGACCTCTATATGAGACGTTTTTCAAAGACTGCATTCGTTTTTAAAACAAACCATAACCTTTATTCATTCGATAAAGGTTTAACTGACATAATATAGATTATCAATCAATGATAATCTAAAAATACAAGATTACACACAACCATCACATGATGATTAATTATATGTTACAACAAAAGATGTTTCCGAATGCAGTTTTTAAACATTATCATACAAGCATGCTGACTCCAAATCTTGTCTTTAATTAGCATGCAACATCGGAAGTCTTTCAATAATCACCTGAGAATAAACATGCTTAAAATGTCAACAAAAATGTTGGTGAGTTATAGGTTTAACCTATATCGTAAATCGTAATAATAGACCACAAGATTTCATTTTTCATAAACATCACAAAGGCATTTCGCAATCTGCATAAAAATCATTCATATGGTGAACACCTGGTAACCGAAATAACAAGATGCATATAGAATATCCCCCACATACAGGCATTTCGCAATCTGCATGCTATATACCGGCCGTCGCAATCATTATATATTAATCAAAGTACTAAAGCATTCGTAACCCGAATGGGACATGTCAAGGTCCATAGATCTATCTTTAGGATTCGCGTCATTTAGGGGCCATTTCCCTAATTCTTAGGCTACCAAGCTAACAAGGGGCGATATTCGGTATTCGTAATTCAACCATAGAATATAGTTTCAAGTTCTTGTGTCTATTTTGTAAAACATTTACAAAGCTGCATGTATTCTCATCCCAAAAATATTAGATAGTAAAAATGGGACTATAACTCACTTTCACAGATTTTCAATTCGTTGAAAATCAGACTTGGCCATGGATCGATTCACGAACCTATAACAAATATATACATATATCAAAGTATGATAGAAATACATTCACATCATATTTTTATTTACGCGTTGATGATTTAAGTTATCAAGTTAGCAGTCCAATCGTTAGTAGTCCACAATTAGTAGTCCAATGTTAGTAGTCCACAATTAGTAGTCCAATGTTAGTAGTACATATATAGTTCAAAATATCACCCTGTAATAATCAAAACATAGTATACACGTATTGTATAAGACTCAGTCATGACCCACAATACAGCTATTGTCTTTGAAGTAATCTCGACGTATTGTGTATGTGGTGTCTTTCGATTTATCCGACTTATTGTGTAACTATTGTCTTAACTAATCAAGATTACATGATATTGTCTCGGATTAAATCGAGACTAGTATATTACAAGGAAATACTCATGACATGTTAGAATACATTTATAATACAAGAAAAGTTAGCTAGGATATGGTTAGTATAGATTTTTTATAAAAATCTCGTAGCCTATTTTAGCCATTTTTACCCAATATTGTTTTGGCCATAACTTCTTCGTTACAAATCGGTTTTGAGTGTTTCAAATTGCTATGGTTTTGTAATGAACACTAGTATTTAGAACTAAACTGAAAAAGTAGTGGTTTATAGTCAGAGTTACAGGATACAAGTCCATATTTGAAAGAGGTAGTCATTTCCGTCGAAAGAACGGCATCTTGATGACCATTTTGAAAAACATACTTCTACTTTGAGTTTAACCATAATTTTTGGATATGTTATCATGTTTATATGAAATATTATTTTCACAAAATACAAATCTTTAAATCAAAGTCTAAGATAGTTTTTAATTATCCAACCCGAAACAGCCCCCGGTTTTACTACGTCGGCGTATGTCCAGTTTTACGGTGTTCTTCGTGTTTACAAGTTTTAAATTCTTATGTTAGCATATCATATAGATATATTACATGTGTTTAAGTATTTTTAAAAATCTAGTTAGAAGGATTAACTTTGTTTGCAAACAAGTTTAGAATTAACTAAACTTGTTTTAGTGATTACAAATTATTTACTCCGAATAAGATAGTTATATATATATGAATCGAACAAAGTTATGAACAAGGTTACTACCTCAAATCAAATGGATAAGGTTGCTGGAAAAATAAGGATATAATCTTGAGCTTGATGATGTTCTTGAAAGCTTGGAAACTTTTGAAGTAGAATCATGGAATGAAACAACGTTCAAGAAATATTACTATTTGTTTTAAGTTAGTTATGTTTATAGAAATTGAACCAAAGCTTGAATATGATTCTTACCTTTGATTTATAATGAAAACCTACTGATATTAACAAAAGTTTCTTGATCTTGGATGATTACTTGGAATAGATTTGAAAGCTTGGAAGTAATCTTGCAAGTTTGAAAGATTTCTTGAAGTGTTCTTGAATGGTTGTTTTTATGATGATTAAAGCTTGTAATTGAAGCTAAAAGATGGGAAAAATGCTTGGAGATGATCAAGCATGAATATAGGAGTATTTTGAGAGAGAATTTGGAGTGTAAGTATGAGAAAATGGAATGAAGAAATGGTGTGTGTGCATAAAAACGTTTTTACTTGTTATAAAGAAAGAAAAGATTCTTAAGTTTGTTTTCTTGTTAAATAATTCATGCTAGCTGACAAATGGTTGGTTCCACATGTTCCTTAATCATTTAAGGCTGCTAAGGATCAAATATTTATTGGTATATACCAATAGTAAAAATATTTAGAAGCTGGGTATTATACGAGTACAAATACCGAACGAATACGAGTAGAATTCTTGATGAAAACGAACGAGAATACGATTACAACTATCCTTGTCAAGTATAAGTATTTTGATATATGTCTTTAAGTCTTTCAAATGTGTATTAATACTTCTTAATACATTACATATATATACATTTTAAATAAGTCGTTATTTCGTCGTTAATCGTTACATGTATATATTGTTTCGAAACCCTTAAGTTAGTAGTCTCGTTTTATGTATATATTTCATTGTTAATACACTTAATGATATACTTAATTATCATTATATCATGTTAAACATAATGTATTAATATATCTTAATACAATACATATGTATTTATTTTAATTAAGACGTTATTACGTCGATAACCGTTACATATATATCTTGTTTCAAATTCCTTAATTTAGTAGTCTCATTTTATGTATATAACCCATTGTTATAATACTTAATGAGATGAGATACTTACTTATAATAATACCATGTTATATATATATATATATATATATATATATATATATATATATATATATATATATATATATATATATATATATATATATATATATATGTCCATGTATATATCATCATGTCGTTTTTACAAGTTTTAACGTTCGTGAATCGTCGGACAAACTGGGTGGTCAAACGTTTATGTAAAATCCATTTCAATTAATCAAGTCTTAACAAGTTTGATTGCTTAACATGTTGGAAACATTTATATATATAAATATCATTCTCAAATACGGGTCATTACAATTACATCGATAATCGTTACATATATATATCGTTTCGAAAGCCTTAAGTTAGTAGTCTCATTTTATGTATATAGTTCATTATTAATATACTTAATGAGATACTTAATTATCATTTCATCATGTTAAACATATATATATATATATATATATATATATATATATATATATATATATATATGTATATATATATATATGTATATATATATATATATATCTGTATATATATATATATCTGTATATATATATATATGTATATATATATATATATATATATATATATATATATATATATATATATATATATGTATATATATATATATATGTCCATATATATATTATCATGTCATTTACGAGTTATAACATTCGTGAATCGTCGGACAAACTGGGTGGTCAAACGTTTATGTGAAATCCGTTTCAAACATTCAAGTCTTAACAAGTTTGATTGCTTAACATGTTGGAAACATTTAATCATGTAAATATTAATCTCATATAATATATATTCATGGAAAAATCCAGGTCATTACATTTGTGATCTAACTGACTCAATTCAACCTTCATCAATTCATCTCATCTACAAATCATCTCTGTAGATCGATCAATTTTAACCTAATTTTCTAATCCCTAGTAAATCAAACCTAAAATGGCGATTAGTACAACTCAACCTTCAACAGAATAAGATCACAAACCGAATCATCCATTGTTTCTACACCAACAAGATCATCCTGGTCTAGTTTTAATTTCAAAGAATCTTACTGGATCGGACAACTACAGCTCATGGAGGCGTTCGATGAAGATTGCTTTGAATGTGAAGAACAAAATGAAGATCATCAATGGAGAGTTTACTGAACCTGAAGCAAGCTCTGCAATTAGGGTACTTTGGAAGAGAAACAATGACATGATCATATCATGGATTCTGAACACAATTATTCACTCAACTTTGTCAACATTGCGAAGGATCTTTAGAATGGATTACATGAACATCATGCTCAATTGGATGGACATGGGATCTATCAATTGACTCATGACATAGCCCAACTGAAACAAATGAGCTGCACAATTGAAGTCTATTATCACAAATAAAGGGCTACTGGGATGAAACATATGCCCTAAAATCACTATGCATGTGATATTGCCTATTTTGTACATGTTTTTATATATCATTTACGAGCTATATCATAGTTATTTTATGTATATTGAAGTCAATTATATGAACTTTAGATACTTAATGATTTATAATTGATTTCAGGTGATTTTGATCGAGAATGAAGATATGGACGGGAGGAAGCTAGGGGAGAAGAGAGAAGGATTCCGATCTGCTGAAAACGAGTAGGAAGCACCGCTTACATTTCCAAGTGCCGCTTCCTAAATAAGAGCTGGAGACAAAGTGTAGATATAGGCACTGCTTGGACTGAAAGCGCCGCATAGAAATCCAGATAGAACTTATGAAGATCAGACACAAGCGCCGCTTGGCTGATGAAAGCATCGCTTGGATTGTTACCCAATGATTGAAGATGACGAACAAGGCACCTCTGAGAGTTATAAAGCGCCCTTGCAAAGAGAAAGCGCCATGAAAGAGTCGCTTACAGTTAGGGTTTGACTGAAATTCCACCGCAAAAGCGTTCCCCTGTCAGTTTTGGAAAACTATAATTACGTGTCTTAGTGTTTTTGAGGCCATAGGCCCCTTTTGAGAGAGAGTTCATTCCAGAGCTGATCGTAGGTGATTTTCAAGGGATTTCAAGGCAATTTGGAGCATTCTAACATGTTAGTCCCCTTTGATGAGCTTGGCCGATCAGTTTCTTAGTGTTTAGTGGGTTTAGGTTGTTAAGATATGAACTAGAGAATAAGAGAGTGAAAGAAACTTTAACTTAACTACTTGAATAACTTGAATAACAACTTGAATAACTTGAATAATGATGAATGCCCAGAGGTCGTATTTTTATGTTGCTTTCTCTCGACGCCGGTCGTCGGTTGTTCGGCGGAGTTGAGTCCCACCAGGACGCGCAATTCATGTTGTGTTTTATTATTTTATATTTTGCTGGGGCCTAAGTGTCTACTAATGCTTAATCCTAAGAGTTAGCAAGTGGTAGGTTGATCTAGGGTCATTCTTAAAAACCAATTGAATTGAAACAGATTCGTCTAGACGGAGTATTATAGTTAATGGTTTTCAAAAATAGTTGTTCGTTTTATTTTAATTAAGCTAATTTAGTAAATTAAATGTAGACAATAAATAGGTAAATAAATATGTAGAATATAACAATTTGTAAACAGTTAAGGTAATTGAGTGTATTTATTGTGATTTTACTAGTTAAGTCGGTATGTCGTTGATATCGGCTAAAAAGTCATGTTTTTACCCCGATATTGAGGCCCAGAAATAATAAAGTTCCAAACTTTATAGCCAAAATAATCATTTTGTTGGTTAAAATTGAAGATCAAGTAATTACAAAGACGATGCAAAAAGAATCAAGTGAAACGGAGCTAAAACGAAGATTCTAGAGCAAAAACGGTGAAAGAAAAGTTACGACCCCGAAAACCAAGTTACGGCCCCGGGAACAAGCAAGACGATCTAAGCAAAACAGCAAGTCAGAGCCCAAACCGGCCTGCCACACCGGCCTGCCAATGTGGCACCAGATTGCCATCTCAACCCTACACTGGACATGGGAAACGAGCTAGGCAACCGGCTTGCCTGGCACCGGCCACCCATGCCGGCTTGCCAGGCCGGCTTGCCAGGCGTTTCCAGCCAAATTCAAGTCTATAAATTGGGTTAATTTATAACGACCCGTCCAAATCCATATGAATGAATACATCAACATTTGGTCCCATTGCGAGGTATTGACCTCTATATAATACATTTTGTAAATATTGCATTCATTTTTAAAAGACAAACTTTCATTTCAATGAAAGTTAACAGGTATGCATACCATTTAAAAATACATCTACTCTATACCAATGATATAACTATGTTTCTCAATATAAATAACTAATCTGTCATTTACTTAATATCAATCTTTTTGAACTCAAATGACTTGAATGCAACGTCTTTTGAAATATGCCATTAATGACTCTAAGTAATATCTTTAAAATGAGCAAATGCACAGCGGAAGATTTCTTTCATACCTGAGAATAAACATGCTTAAAAGTGTCAACCAAAAGGTTGGTGAGTTCATTAGTTTATCATAATCCATCATTTCCATAATTTTAATAGACCACAAGATTTCATATTTTATTTTCATAAACGTCATATAGGCATATATCTATCCGTATAAAAATCATTCGTATAACAAACACCTAGTAACCGACATTAACATAATGCATATAGAATATCCCCCGCATACTCGCAAGTATGCTATATACCGGCAATCGCAATCACCATTTAAATCGAAGTACTAAAGCAGTTCAAATTTCTTTAACTAGGGATGGTTAGTGCCCTGTAGATCTACCTTTAATATTTGCGTCAATTAGGGGCCATTTCCCTAATTCTTAGGTTACCAAGTTAAAAGGGGCGATATTCGGTATAGTAATCCAACCATAGAATGTAGTTTCAAGTACGTGTGTCTATTTTGTAAAACATTTATAAAAGCAGCGCATGTATTCTCAGTCCCAAAAATATATATTAAAAAGGGAGTAATGAAACTCACGATATTGTATTTCGTAGTAATTATGCATATGACGGCACTGAACAAGTGCAGGGTTGGTCTCGGATTCACGAACCTATATTAGTTATATATATATATATTAAAACATATAACAAGTTTATATATTAATATTATTAATATACTTGTTA